>NC_084625.1:45504419-45541919 GCF_033978795.1 Nerophis ophidion
AAAATCCTTTCATTTTCTCAAAAATTGACAGTCCGCCTTATAACCCGGAGCGCCTAATGTTCGGAATAATTTTGGTTGTGCTTACCGGCCTCAAAACTATTTTATTTTGTACATGGTGCAATCATAAGTGTGACCAGTAGATGGCAGTCACACATAAGAGGTACGTGTTAACTGCAAGATGAGGCCAGTAAACAACACCGAAACTTTAAATGTTCCATTGAGAATAAAAAACATTACACACGGCGCTCAAAAACCCGTCAAAATGTTTTAGTACGACTTTGGCCGCACCGCTTGATTGATTGTGGGAGCATTACGGCTACTGTAGTCAGACGAACTGTGCTTCAAAATCTAAGTATTATTATGGTGTGTGTATAAGAACCGCATAATGGCGCCGATTTGCAGACATATTATCCGGCGTTTTGTCTTGCAATAATATGCAAAAAGGACTATTCTTACCTTCTGCGCCTGCTGATCTGTATTTGGGATCTGTATAAGTTCTGAAAATGTTCGAGCGTCCGCCGTTGTATTCCGTGGCGACACCTTTGTCGATAACCTTCTTTTTTGTCTATCTTCTTGTTATGGGACATTCATCCTTTGCTGGTGCATTTTCTAATATGAAGTATAGCATAAAGTTGTAACTTATATCTGTCAGTAGACTCACTATGGAAGCGGTAAAACATACCGCTGTAGTGAATATACTTCCATCGATCCATTTTCTACCGCTTATTCCCTTTCGGAGTCGCGGGGGGCGCTGGCGCCTATCTCAGCTACAATCGGGCGGAAGGCAGGGTACACCCTGGACAAGTCGCCACCTCATCGCAGGGCCAACACAGATAGACAGACAACATTCACACTCACATTCACATATACTTTATTCACTCAATTATCATTTGATTATGATACATACAGCACATCATGCTTGTTATAAAACTACACAGTTTATCGAGCAAATTGTGTACAAACAACCTGACATACTTATTACTTCTGACTGTAAATGACAGCGGGGTGCCTTCCCAGTCGCGATCCACAAAATTTATCGCTTGCAGGATTAAGGTTGTTCCCACCCAATTTGGCAATTACTGTGGAAAGTTTGCTGGTTGTAGTTTGTCGTGGACCCTCAAACAAACCCACTCTCACACATGCTTACCACTTCTGACACAGGCTCACTTTAAAAACAAACCCACTAAAAAATGCCTGCGTGTCACTGTCGGCCCCTCGTACAATTTCCTGTATTTGTGTACAAATATTTGGGTCTTCTTAAAGTTATTTAAGGATGTTTTTTGATGCGGATTCCAATCAGCCATGAGAGAGATCATATAATAGCAATACATATCACACGTAGTACCTGTACACTTTTAATGTACAAACCCCGTTTCCATATGAGTTGGGAAATTGTGTTAGATGTAAATATAAACGGAATACAATGATTTGCACATTTTTCAACCCATATTCGGTTGAATATGCTACAAAGACAACATACTTGATGTTAAAACTGATAAACATTTTTTTGTTGTTGTAAATAATCATGAACATTAGAATTTGATGCCAGCAACCCGTGACAACGAAGTTGGGAAAGGTGGCAATAAATACTGATAAAGTTGAGGAATGCTCATCAAACACTTATTTGGAGCATCCCACAGGTGTGCAGGCTAATTGGGAACAGGTGGGTGCCATGATTGGGTATAAAAGCGGCTTCCATGAAATGCTAAGTAATTCACAAATAAGGATGGGGCGAGGGTCACCAATTTGTAAGTAAATTGTTGAACAGTTTTAGAACATTTCTCAACGAGCTATTGCAAGGAATTTAGGGATTTTACCATCTACGGTCCGTAAAATCATCAAAAGGTTCAGAGAATCCATGAGAAATCACTGCACGTAAGCGATGATATTACGGACCTTTGATCCCTCAGGCGGTACTGCATCAAAAACCGACATCAGTGTGTAAAGGATATCACCACATGGGCTCAGGAACACTTCATTAAAGCACTGTCAGTATCTACAGTCGGTCGTAAGTGTAAGTTAAAACTCTACTATGCAAAGCGAAAGCCATTTATCAACAACACTCAGAAACGCCGCCGGCTTCGCTGGGCCCTAGCTCATCTAAGATGGGCTGATGCAGAGTGAAAAGGTGTTCTGTGGTCTGACGAGTCCACATTTCCAATTATATTTGGAAACTGTGGACGTGGTGTCCTCCGGAACAAAGAGGAAAAAAAACCTCCGGATTGTTACAGGCACAAAGTTCAAAAGCCAGCATCTGTGATGGTATGGGGGTGTATTAGTGCCCAAGGCATGGGTAACTTACACATCTGTGAAGGCACCATTAATGCTGACTGGTCCACACTGTCCATACTGGAGCAACATATGTTGTCATCCAACCAACGTTATCATGTACGCCTCTGCTTATTTCAGCAAAACAATGCCAAGCCACGTGTTACAACACCGTGGCTTCGTAGTAAAAGAGTGCGGGTACTTTCCTGGCCCGCCTGCAGTCCAGACATGTTTCCCATCCAAAATGTGTGGCGCATTATGAAACATAAAATACGACAAGGGAGACCCCGGACTGTTGAACGACTGAAGCTCTACATAAAACAAGAATGGGAAATAATTCCACTTTCAAAGCTCCAACAATTAGTTTCCTCAGTTCCCAAACATTTATTGAGTGTTGTTAAAAGAAAATGTGATGTAACACAGTGGCGAACATGCCCTTTCCCATCTACTTTGGCATGTGTTGCAGCCATGAAATTCTAAATTAATTATTATTTGCAAAAAAAAAAATTTTTTGAGTTTGAACATAAAATATCTTGTCTTTGAAGTGCATTCAATTGAATATGGGTTGAAAATGATAATGAACATAAAATATGTTGTCTTTGTAGCATATTCAACTGAATATGGGTTGAAAAGGATTTGCAAATCATTGTATTCAGTTTATATTTACATCTAACACAATTTCCCAACTCATATGGAAACAGGGTTTGTATTTATGGCGAGTGCTGTTAAAAAAATAATTATCTCCTCAAAGTTTACACTACTTCCTTATTATTACACACAATTGTTTAATCAAAACAAAGTCAACTGTACAGAATAAAAAAACGAAAGCAAATACAAGTACTGTTTTAAACTAGGGATGTTTCGATCAGGAATATATGCTGCCGATTCTGATAGCGTTCATCCATGAGTGAGATCAGCCAATAACAAGACCAATACAAGACACATGCATTAACTGTAAATTGTTCAATGTATTAATGGTGAATGCTATTGACAGGGTAACAATATCAACAGAATATTTAAGCTACTTCCTTATCCTATTTCATTACATACACTTGTTTGAGTGGAACAAAGAGTACACAATACTTAAACAAATTCAAAAACCCTTTAAATTCCTTTTGGCCCTGAAAAAGTCCTGATGTGTCCAATGAATTATTCCTTCACACATTAACCAAAACAGAAAAATTATTTTAAGAATATAAAAATATCTACCGAAACACTCTAATATCGATCATATACTGATATTACACTTGTGTCGACACAACCAATTTATGGATCGATAATGGTAATTGATAATGATAGGAAAGATACTATGGAATTTGGAGGTGATTATTATTAGCTGATGGGGAGCAACACGGTGCATGGAGACACACAGTGTTGGAGTGCTCGCCGTGTGTGAGCCAAGGGACCAAAAATAAATGGTAACTGTGATTTGTTATAGCCATCCATCCATCCATTTCCTACCACTTGTCCCTTTTGGGGTCGCGGGGCGTGCTGGAGCCTATCTCCGCTGCATTCGGGCGGAAGGCGGGGTACAACCTGGACAATACAAGCGGTAGAAAATGGATGGATGGATATATAACTGTGATTTGTTATCAATCAATCAATGATTATTCATATAGCCCTAAATTACTAGTGTCTCAAAGGGCTGCACAAACCACAACACAAACCCCAACACAAACCACAACGACGTCCTCGGTAGAGCCCACATAAGGGCAAGGAAAACTCACACCCATTGGGACGTCGGTGACAGTGACAATGATGACTATGAGAAACCTTTCAACCACTGTGCCGCGGAACACTAGTGTGCCGTGAGATATTGTCTGGTGTGCCATGGGAAATTAAGCAACTTTACCAAATTGGTCCAAAAAATAGTTTTTGCAAATCAATTATCATAATAATGTGCCGTTATCTAGAGCCTGTGCTGTGTAGAACTTGGCAGGGTAATCTTGTTATACTCCATATCAGTAGGTGGCAGCAGGTAGTTCATTGCTTTGTAGAAGTCGGAACGCGTCGAGGATGGTTTGTGGTGATCCCAATATGCAGAGCAAAGCGGAAGACAGCGTGCAGGTAAAAAGTATGTAACGCTTAAACCAAAAATTAACAAAAGGCAAGTCCCGCTAAGAAAAGGCACTGAAGCATAGTGATGGCTATGTAAAACAAAAGTAAAACTGAACTGGCTAGAAAGTCAACAAAAACAGAATGCTGGACGACAGCAAAAACTTACAGCATGTGGAGTAAAGACGGCGTCACACATCCGTACATGACATGACAATCAACAATGTCCCCACAAAGAAGGATCGCGTACGCACAACTTAATCTTGATTGGGAAAACAAATCAGTTGCGGGGAATAGCACTCAAAGGAGAGCGTGAAGGTGCTACTGGAGAATACCAACAAAACAGGAAAGGTCACCAAAATAACAGCGCAAGACAGGATCTAAAGCACTACACACAGGAAACAACAACAAACTCAAAATAAGGCACGACAACCTGGTGGGGTTTAATTTTTTTTAACATTTTCTGCTGGTGGTGTGCCTCCGTATTTTTGATATGAAAAAAATGTGCCTTGACTCAAAAAAGGTTGAAAAACACTGCCCTAGGGCACCGAAAGCAATGGATGTCGAGCGGGTCCAACATGATACTGTGAAAGTTCAATCCATAGTTATATACTGTATATAATATTTTGTTTCTATTATATATATATCAATCAATCAACCAATGTTTATTTATGTAGCCCTAAATCACAAGTGTCTCAAAGGGCTGCACAAGCGACAACGACATCCTCGGTTCAGAGCCCACATAAGGGCAAGGAAAAACTCACAACCCAGTGGGATTTCATCGAATGACTATTAGAAACCTTGGAGAGAATATATATATACATATATATATATATATATATATATATATATATATATATATATATATATATATATATATATATATATACACACACACACACATATACATATATGCATACATATACATATATGTATATATATATATATATACACATATATATCTATATCAGCGGCCTATCGATTGTTGCATACCGAGTTAATTTAATTAATGCAAGCACAAATATATATATATATATATATATATATATATATACATACATAGATATATATATATATATGCATGTGTATATATATATAATGTGTGTTAATATGTAAATATACATATCTGCATGTGTGTATGTGTATATATCTATATATCTATCTATATATATATATATATCCATTTTCTACCGCTTATTCCCTTTGGGGTTAGGGGGGCTCTGGTGCCTATCTCAGCTACAATCGGGCGGAAAGCTGCGTACACCCTGGACAAGTCGCCACCTAATCACAGGGCCAACACAGATAGACAGACAACATTCACACTAATATGTATATATATATATATATATATATATATATATAGCGGTAAAAAAAGGATGGATGGATATGATGTTATATTTTTATTACGGTACATTTTTGCTCTACTTTTTTACCTTTTGTTTTCGCTCTCCTTTTGTGCCCTAGTGTGCATTATCCTTTCCATCCTTTGTAAATGAGCTATTGTGTGGAACAATTTCCCTTGTGGCCCATTAAAGTTTGTCTAAGTCTAAGTCCAAATAATATACTGCAATCGTAGACCAAATCATACGTAAAGCAATTTTTCCTGTCAGAAATAAAAGTAAATCCAACTGAGTCATTACAGAAATAAATGACCACAAACACATTTTACAGAGAATAATTATAGTTTTGTACGCAGAAAACAATGCAAAAAAAATGCAAAAATTTACAAATGTATAAATGGACATTTAACTTTGATTTATTCAAGACTTCAGTTGGACAAGACGGCGATGAGCGGAGAGAGAGGAGAGCGCCACCTGAACGCCACTTTTGTACTTTGCGAGGAGTTCTTTTTTGAATTAAATCTCACCTTCTTTATTACATATATTAAGTGCTGTCACTCACTACTTTTTATGGCTCTTTTTTGGACTATTTCGCAATCCAATTAAAAAAGAAAACAGTCACCAAGGAGTGTTTGTTTGGTCATTTCATTCTGTGCAATGTTTGGTGGTACAATAACCCAGACTGTTAAAAAATGTCATCATGACTCGAATCATACGAAGAAGTGGGACACACAAAAACCGAGGTCCCGCTGTGGTTGCAGCAACAGTCACTGCCATCGCCCAAATATCATAGCACTCACTATGCGCCCAGTCAGCCATGTCATGTGACGCAATGCTGGATTATTACTGGCTCCTTCAGATTAATAAAATGACCTTGTCCCTTTCTGGCTTCTTGTCAAGGTCTCTCCACTTGGCTGGTTGCATACTGTTGCCATGGCGACGGTACCAAGGCTTTCTGCACCTGACTGTGGCTACATGTGCCGCTCGACACAACAGGTAAGGCATGTTCGCAGCACTTCCATCAATAAAGCAATAATGCTGGCACGAGAATTATGTCAAACATTTTGGTTTGCCTCTCATGTCATTGTTACACTCTGGTCAAGTGCAAGGACGGGAAAACAGTTCACCCATCCATCCATTTTCTAGGACAACTGGGCAGACCTGACAGTGGGAAAAAAGCGCTGAAGCGGGCAACAGAGAAGTCCAGCAGGGCCCATAGACTACGTTTACAATACAGGCCGAAATTTAGATTTTTAAAAATATCAATCAATGTTTATTTATATGGCCCCAAATCACAAATGTCTCAAAGGACTGCACAAATCATTACGACTACAACATCCTCGGAAGAACCCACAAAAGGGCAAGGAAAACTCACACCCAGTGGGCAGGGAGAATTCACATCCAGTGGGACGCCAGTGACAATGCTGACTATGAGAAACCTTGGAGAGGACCTCAGATGTGGGCAACCCCCCCCCTCTAGGGGACCGAAAGCAATGGATGTCGAGCGGGTCTAACATGATACTGTGAAAGTTCAATCCATAGTGGCTCCAACACAGCCGCGAGAGTTCAGTTCAAGCGGATCCAAGACAGCAGCGAGAGTCCAGTCCACAGGGAACCATCTCAAGCGGATCAGCAGCGTAGAGATGTCCCCAACCGATACAGGCGAGCGGTCCATCCTGGGTCCCGACGAGCGGTCCATCCTGGGTCTCGACTCTGGACAGCCAGTACTTCATCCATGGTCATCGGACCGGACCCCCTCCACAAGGGAGGGGGGGACATAGGAGAAAGAAAAGAAGCGGCAGATCAACTGGTTTAAAAAGGAGGTCTATTTAAAGGCTAGAGTATACAGATGAGTTTTAAGGTGAGACTTAAATGCTTCTACTGAGGTAGCATCTCAAACTGTTACCGGGAGGGCATTCCAGAGTACTGGAGCCCGAACGGAAAACGCTCTATAGCCCGCAGACTTTTTTTGGGCTCTAGGAATCACTAATAAGCCGGAGTCTTTTGAACGCAGATTTCTTGCCGGGACATATGGTACAATACAATCGGCAAGATAGGCTGGAGCTAGACCGTGTAGTATTTTATACGTAAGTAGTAAAACCTTAAAGTCACATCTTAAGCTCACAGGAAGCCAGTGCAGGTGAGCCAGTACAGGCGTAATATGATCAAACTTTCTTGTTCTTGTCAAAAGTCTAGCAGCCGCATTTTGTGCCAACTGTAATCTTTTAATGCTAGACATGGGGAGACCCGAAAATAATACGTTACAGTAATCGAGACGAGACGTAACAAACGCATGGATAATGATCTCGGCGTCTTTAGTGGACAAAATGGAGCGAATTTTAGCGATATTACGGAGATGAAAGAAGGCCGTTTTAGTAACGCTTTTAATGTGTGACTCAAAGGAGAGAGTTGGGTCGAAGATAATACCCAGATTTTTTACAGAGTCACCTTGTTTTATTATTTGGTTGTCAAATGTTAAAGTTGTATTATTAAATAGAGGTTGGTGTCTAGCAGGACCGATAATCAGCATTTCCGTTTTTTTGGCATTAAGTTGCAAAAAGTTAGCGGACATCCATTGTTTAATTTCATTAAGACACGCCTCCAGCTGACTACAGTCCGGCGTGTTGGTCAGCTTTAGGGGCATGTAGAGTTGGGTGTCATCAGCATAACAGTGAAAGCTAATACCGTATTTGCGTATGACGTCACCCAGCGGCAGCATGTAGATGCTGAAGAGTACAGGGCCAATATAATTTAAAAAATCTGCGACCCCAAAAGGGACAAGCGGTAGGCAAAAGAATGGATGGATTTATTGATTTTTTTTAATCAATTTTTGGATTTTTTTTAATCGAATGGCCCTGTGATGAGATGGCGACTTGTCCAGGGTGTACCCCGCCTTCCGCCTAAATGCAGCTGAGATAGGCTCCCGCACCCCCCGCTACCCCAAAAGGGACCAGCAGTAGAAAATGGATGGATAGATTTATTGATTTATCGATTTTTTTTTCTTTTTAATCGAATGGCTGCGATGAGGTGGCGACTTGTCCAGTGTGTACCCGCCTTCCGCCCGATTGTAGCTGAGATAGGCACCAGTGCCCACCACGACCCCAAAGGGAATAAGCGGTAGAAAATGGATGGATAGGATGGATTAATCGAATGGCCAAGTGGCGATGTGGCGACTTGACCAGGGTGTACACCGCCTTCCGCGTTAATGCAGCTGAGATAGGCTTCCGCACCCCCCGCTACTTTATAAGGGACAAGCGGTAGAAAATGGATGGATAGATTTATTGATTTTTTTATAGATTGTTTATTTATTTTTTTAATCGAATGGCCCAGTGGTGATGTGGCGACTTGTCCAGGGTGTACGCCGCCTTACGCCTAAATGCAGCTGAGATAGGCTCCTGCACCCCCTGCTAACCCAAAAGGGACAAGCGGTAGAAAATGGATGGATACATTTATTGATTTTTTATTTTTATCGAATGGCCCTGTGGTGAGGTGGCGACTTGTCCAGGGTGTACCCCGCCTTCCGCCTAAATGCAGCTGAGATAGGCTCCCGCACCCCCCGCTACCCCAAAAGGGACAAGCGGTAGAAAATGGATGGATACATTTATTTATTTTTTTATCGATTTTTTTTTCGTTTTAATCGAATGGCTGCGATGAGGGGCGACTTGTCCAGTGTGTACCCGCCTTCCGCCCGATTGTAGCTGAGATAGGCACCAGTGCCCACCACGACCCCAAAGGGAATAAGCGGTAGAAAATGGATGGATGGGATGGATTAATCGAATGGCCAAATGGCGACTTGTCCAGGGTGTACGCCGCCTTCCGCCTAAATGCAGCTGAGATAGGCTTCCGCACCCCCCGCTACTTTATAAGGGACAAGCGGTAGAAAATGGATGGATAGATTTATTGATTTTTTTATCGATTGTTTATTTATTTTTTTAATCGAATGGCCCAGTGGTGAGGTGGCGACTTGTCCAGGGTGTACGCCGCCTTACGCCTAAATGCAGCTGAGATAGGCTCCTGCACCCCCTGCTAACCCAAAAGGGACAAGCGGTAGAAAATGGATGGATAAATTTATTGATTTTTTATTTTTATCGAATGGCCCTGTGGTGAGGTGGCGACTTGTCCAGGGTGTACCCCGCCTTCCCCCTGAATGCAGCTGAGATAGGCTCCCGCACCCCCCACAACCCAAAAAGGGACAAGTGGTGGGAAATGGATGGATGTTCACACTTCAAGTAAAATGTAATTACCATACTCCAGTGTAAACGCGCACAGGCCCCAATGTGGCCCCAAGTGGCCCCGACGTCACTTGCATGTGCACTCTGATGAAGTAAAAACAAAGGAACTTGACCGGGATGAAGACCAGACTACTACAAAATAAAATAAAAGTCTCCACACCGGAAGAATTTGTGTTTTTTCCCAAGTGAAAGTGATATAATGCATGAATGGATGTATAGAGTGTAATATATTTGGGAGGGTTCTAATCTTTTATGGCTGTTAAATAGAGTAGATCGACAGGAGCTTTATTTTTCAACTCACATGTCAACAAATGCGCCACAGCGTCAACTCCGGTCCTTCAACGATCGCTATTTCTTTGGAATCAAAATATACACCGTAATTTCAAGACCACAGGGCACACCGAAATATAAGGCGTACTGCTAATTAGCGGGTGTATTCAGGTCTTTTCATACAAAAGGCGCACCGGATTATAAAGAGCATTAAAGGAGTCGTATTATTATGATTTTTGTCTAAATGTAAAAGACTTCCGTGTGGTCTACATAACATGTAATGGTGGTTCTTTGATCAAAATGTTGCATGGAATATGTTTTATAGATCATCTTCAAACCGCTTTCTGACCGTCGCTTCAGGATGCACCGTTTTGTGGGCGGTCTTATTTACGTGGCTCACCTTTGACAGCGTCTTCTCCCCGTCATCTTTGTTGTAGCGGTGTAGCGTGCAAGGATGGGAATGGAAGAAGTGTCAAAAGATGGA
This sequence comes from Nerophis ophidion, assembly GCF_033978795.1. Taxonomy (NCBI): domain Eukaryota; kingdom Metazoa; phylum Chordata; class Actinopteri; order Syngnathiformes; family Syngnathidae; genus Nerophis; species Nerophis ophidion. Next base: position 45,515,069 of record NC_084625.1, read on the forward strand.
GCTAACTGTTTTAATGGCATTCAGACTTTAGTTCAATCAATAATGGAGCAGCATCTCCTCATCCGGAAACAACAACAACGCCGCAAATGTGTCCCGTGAAAAAACGTCCGACCGGAACTCTCTAATAACTAAAGTTCCTTGGGCGAATAATGTAAACTCACTACACCGGTATGTTTTAGCCCTTTTACAGACAGATATAAGTAAGAACTTTATATTAGAAATGGCAACAGTGGAAGATGTATGTCCCATTACAAGAAGATAGAGAAAAAGAAAAAGCTTATCGACTGCAGTCGCCACGCACAAATTTTCAGGACTTGTGCAGATCCCAAATACAGATCAGCAGGTACAAAAATGTAGGAAAATTTGCTTTTGCTCAATATTGCGAAACAAAACGGCAGATAACATATATATCTTACCTTATACACATACCATAATAATACTCGTATGTTGAAGCACAGTACAATCCATCAAGCGGTGCAGCTTCATAGCTTATCAAAGTCGTACTAAAACCTTTTGATAAGATTTTTGAGCACCGTGTTCTATATTTTCAATGAAACATACAATTTTGTTGTTGTTTACTTGAGTCATATTGCAGTCTACACGTATCTCTTATGTGTGACTGCCATTTACTGGCCACACTTATCATTTCACCATGTACCAAATAAAATAGCTTTGAGGTTAGTAAGCACAACCAAAAGTATTCCGTATATTAGGCGCACCGGGTTATATACCGTATTGTTCGGACTATAAGTTGACGTTTTTTTCGTAGTTTGGCTGGTGCGACATATACTCCGGAGCGACTTATGTGTGAAATTATTAACAAATTACCGTAAAATATCAAATAATATTATTTATCTCATTCGCGTGAGCGACGAAGAAAATGACCGCAATCGTCACACACACGTCAGCAATCGTCACACACACACGTCAACCAATAAGAATTCGGCGGGGGGCGGGTCATGGCAGAAGTGCATTGTGGGTCATGATATGCTAACTGCTATATGCTATACGCTACCGCCGGAGCTATTAAAATGGATTGGATCACATCAACATTGGCGGTAACTTATAAAAACTGAGAAGGACTGAACTAAAATGGTACCGAAAAGGAAATCATGTACTGCAGATTACAGCAGAAAGAAATGACACTAGCGGGGCACATACCAGAGGCAACAACAAGGAAGAAGATCTCATCGGATTTAGCGATCGGGAATGACAGATTGTTTGGTAAAGGTATATAGCATGTTCTATATGTTATAGTTATTTGAATGACTCTTACCATAATATGTTACGTTAACATAGCAGGCACCTTCTCAGTTGGTTATTTATGCCTCATATAACGTACACTTATTCAGCCTGTTGTTCACTATTCTTTATTTATTTTAAATTGCCTTTCAAATGTCTATTCTTGGTGTTGGATTTTATCAAATAAATTTCCCCCAAAAATGCGACTTATACTCCAGTGCGACGTATATACCGTATTTCCTTGAATTACTGCCGGGTCAAACTCGTTTTGCAAAATAATTAGCGCATGCTTAGCATTACCGCCGGCTCAGGATTAACGCCGGGTCAAACTTGTTCACGCAAAATATTATTTTTATTAGCGAATGTCTAGAATTTCCGCCGGGTCAAACTTGTTTCACAAAATAATTAGCATATGCATTGAATTTCCGCCGGGTCAAACTCGTCACGTCACGAGTGACACTTCACCTGTCATCATTTTCAAAATGGAGGAGGCTGATTTCAATAATTTGAAATAGCATAAAGGGAAGAAGATTAAGAGCTATTCAGTAGGATTTAAGGTCAAAGCTATTGAATATGCTAAAAAGAAGAGTAAACAGCTATGTTTTATTAATATACCGTAGCTGCGTGTGTCAAATATGAGTCATTAAATGACTCCCGCCTCCTGGTGGTAGAGGGCGCTAGTGATCCTTCTTGCGACTACTTGGCTGCAGAAGAAGTGACAACAAGCAGCAAGAGTGAGCAGCGATCGTTTATTTTTTCCTCTCGCTTGCACTTTTAACATGGAGGATTACATATCTAAAATAAAACAGTTTTCTAAACTGGACTTTCAATCGAAGCAGGAGGTAATAAAGGAAGATCTCCATCGAGACAGAGAGATTTTTAAAACTGAAGAAAGATAAGGAAGACCTTTCTATAAACGAGTCATCGATGCTTTTGATCAGAAGGAACTGGCATGGACTTCATTTATAAGTAAAGGTAAGACCATAATAACGTTTTTTTTATATTAAATGTGCTTTTCATGATGGTGTCCTTACAACACACTCAAATTTATGAGCATAGGCCTAAATTTACCGCATGCCTTTGGTAAGCGCCGGAGTGAGAAGAGGTTTTAAAATACTTAGCGCATGCTTGCCTTTACAGCATCCATCCATCCATCCATTTTCTACCGCTTGTTCCCTTTAGGGGTCGCGGGGGGCACTGGCGCCTATCTCAGCTACAATCGGGCGGAAGGCGGGGTACACCCTGGACAAGTCGCCATCTAATATATATATTAGGGCTGCGAATCTTTGGGTGTCCCACGATTCGATTAAATATCAATTCTTGGGGGTCACGATTCGATAATATATCGATTTTTTCGATTCGATTCTCGATTTAAAATACATAGGATTTCAGCAGGATCTACCCCAGTCTGCTGACATGCTAGCATAGTAGTAGATTTAACAAAAAAAAACTTTTATAATTGTAAGGGAAAATGTTTTATCAACTGATTGCAATAATGTAAATTTGTTTTAACTATTAAACAAACCAAAAATAAGACTTATTTTATCTTTGTGAAAACATTGGACACAGTGTGTTGTCAAGCTTATGAGATGCGATGCAAGTCTAAGCCACTGTGACACTATTGTTCTTTTTTTAAAATGTTTTTATAAATGTCTAATGATAATGTCAATGAGGCATTTTTAATCACTGCTATGTTGAAATTATAACTAATATTGATACTGTTGTTGATAATATTAATTTTCGTTTAACTACTTTTGGTTTGTTCTGTGTCGTGTGTGTGTCTTCTCAATTGCTCTGTTTATTGCAGTTCTGAGTGTTGCTGGGTCAGGTTTGGTTTTGGAATTGAATTGCATTGTTATGGTATTGCTTTGTATTGTTTTGTAGGATTGATAAAAAAAAAAATTAAAAAAAAGAAGAGAATCGATTCTGAATTGCACAACGTGAGAATCGCGATTCGTATTCGAATCGATTTTTTCCCACACCCCTAATATATATATATGTATTTATATGGTATATTGTTTAGATTGTGAAACCCTATCAACTAGCAACAGGGAGGCATCCAACCCGAATTTTTGCTCGCCACCTGCAGCTTAACAATTAGGCGAGAGCTGGGCTGCTAGCTGGGGAACTCGTATCGCGAGGTACCAAAGGTAGTAGTATAGTATGAGATGGCCCAAAGAGGTAGACCAATACTTCAAAGTACAACGTACTAAAGTATTTAGAGTGTCATCGTGCTCATGATCAGGAAGGTGATGTTTGCGTTTGAAGCGTTGTAAGATCTCCAGGTAGGTCCTAAGAGGCCTGGCATTGTGGCTAAAAGAGATGAGAGATCCCGGGTATTAGTCGGCGTCTGAATTCACAGGATGCGCATACTTCGCTCAACATGTCACGTCTTAACAGCGTTTGGCTTCGCCTATGAGCCAAAATTCTTCCCTGAAGCCCCTTGTGCTTGTTTCGCAAGCTCAGATGAGGCCTTAAGCCTCCAGCAGAAGATGAATGCTGAGTGCTAAATTAATTTCAGGCATTTTCTTTTGTGCGCTGACAAAAGCGAGCAGGTTGCTCGCCGGCTTCCACGGCTGATGACAGATCAGTGTTTGCCCAGGTGTCAGGCCTCCCGCTGCAGACAGCGAGGGTTTGTCCACGGCTAACTTCGCTCTGCTGCAAAGTGCCATAATTGTACACAGCGCCTTCATTCACAGCGCCGCGCCAAAGAATGCCTTCAAAAAATAATCGCCGGGGACAAAATAGCGGCGCCTCTTGCGGAAATGTTGAAACATGTCCTCGTATTCAAGCGGTCGGGGGCTGGATTTGAAAAGGAAGAGACGCTTTCATTGGAAGAAGAAAACTTTCTACTGAATGACACTCATTAGGCACACCTGCGCGATTTAATGACGTCCGGCTGATCAAACACGGTGTGTTGTTAGCGGACAAATGCTTTGGAAAGGAAGTGCTTGTATTGGAGGTCGTAAGTTGCATACACACAAGCTGCATCACTGAATAATTGTGTGTGTGTGTGTGTGTGTGTGTGTGTGTGTGTGTGTGTGTGTGTGTGTGTGTGTGTTGTGTGCGTGAGGACGTAGGGCAATCCAAAAGTAGCAGTGGTATCACTCAGGCAGCTTGTTATGTCTGCACTGAGAGCACTTGGCTGAGTGATGGCTGCACAGCTGGCAGTCTGCATGCACAAATTCCCTCCCGACGCCATCGGGCTCATCCTTTACCTTTGGCCACGCCCACCCCGACGGAGCCAACGCAGGTGAACGCGAGCTGATTGGCTGATTGGCCAATCAGCAGCCCGTGTGTTTTGTTTTTGAACACTAATGGGAGCACTTCCACAGGGCTTTGAGACGATCTGTACTTGTTTTTTCAAAACTCCACGGTCGACGTCATTGGACTGAAGAAAGTCATTTGTGGAAAAGGCACAAAAGCCTACATGAAGGCTAAAAAAATTAAATAAGCCACTGGGAACTGATTTTTATTGGTTTTAACCCTTCTGAAATTGTGATAATGTTCCACTTTAACATTATTGGCCTGAGATCTGATCCGATTTTGAGTCCAGACGGTAGATAATAGAACTAAAAATGATTTATAGTAAGTAACTAAAATAAACACAATAAAACATTTTTATCAAGCTTATCTTATCAAATGTAGTATTTGCCAGTATTGTTGTACAAATCAGAAGCTATATTCAACTGGTGGTATTGAATACAGATGTCCGATAATGACTTTTTTGCTGATATCCGATATTGTCCAACTCTTAATTACCGATTCCGATATCAACCGATACAGATATATACAGTCATGGAATTAACACATTATTATGCCTAATTTTGTTGTGATGCCCCGCTGGATGCATTAAACAATGTAACAAGGTTTTCCAAAATAAATCAACATGAGTGTGAATGTTGTCTGTCTATCTGTGTTGGCCCTGCGATGAGGTGGCGACTTGTCCAGGGTGTACCCTGCCTTTCGCCCGATTGTAGCTGAGATAGGCGCCAGCGACCCCGAAAGGGAATAAGCGGTAGAAAATGGATGGATGGATGGGCACTGCCAGAATTATATTTAAGTCGCAAAGTGCATTTTTTTTTTAACATGCCTCAAAACAGCAGCTTGGAATTTGGGACATGCTCTCCCTGAGAGAGGATGAGGAGGTTGAGATGGGGGGTTTGAGGGGGGGAGGGGGGGGGGATATTGTAGTGTCCAGGAAGAGTTAGTGCTGCAAGGGGTTCTGGCTATTTGTCCTGTTGTGTTACGGTGCGGATGTTCTCCCAAAATGTGTTTGTCATTCTTGTTTTGTGTGGGTTTACAGTGTGGCGCATATTTGTAACAGTGTTAAAGTTGTTTATACGGCCACTCTCAGTATGACCTGTATGGCTGTTGACCAAGTATGACTTGCATTCACTTGTGTGTGGGAAAAGCCGTAGATATTATGTGACCGGGCCGGTTTATTGGCGCTTTGTACTTCTCCCTACGTCCTGGCCGCGTTTTAAAAAGTCATGAATTTAACTTTTTGAAACAGATACCAATAATTTCTGATACTACATTTTATAGCATTTATCTGTCGATAATATCGGCAGTTCGGTATTATCGGACATCTCTAGTATTGAATGCTACTATTTTTATACTACTGTGAATCGTACAACAACTCACAATTCGATTACATTCCAATTCTTAGGGCAATGATTCGATTCAAAACGATTCTCGCAATATATCATTTGGTATTAAAAAAAATTGAATAACATCATTTTAAAACAGGTAGAAAGTTAAAAAAGCTCACCTTGGCTGCTGATGTATGACGTACACACGCAACGAGTGAGCTATGTGATGGCCTAAAAAAACATTTTTAAACACGTGTATTTTTTTTTTTTTTACTAAATATTTTCTGGAAAATTGTAAATTGATTTAAAATCGGAATAAATAAAAATCGCGATTCAGCACCCTTAAATGCTACATTATTTTTGGGCTAGTACACAATACCTAAATAACTAAAACGAGCTTCTGTTTAAATCATTTGGGTTTTGCCCTCAGAGCCTTTCTGTATCCAGAGATGTAGTTGTGAAAAATAACAAAAACAACGAAAAAATGGTTTGTAATAATACGGACAACAAAAAGGACTGTAGCAATCTAATCACATTATAATCATGTATACACTGATATGGTTCTACGTATTGATAATATCAATACCTGGATTTATCGCCCCTATTTTAAATTAAAGTTTAATGCGTGTGTGTAGCATGGTTAGCCATTGCTTTTCCTGCAGGCCTCCAGTGATAATGCTACATGGAAGAAAATATCAGTAAATACAAGTTGTCTTCTTCCCACTCCCTTTCAGGCAAAACTGGACAATAATGCATTACATACTGTACATTACCTTTTGCACTATATTAATTTATATCATTATGTGTTGTCAACTGTGTACTTTTTTTATATCATTGCCTGAAATAAATGAAAACTTAATGGGAAAAAAAAATATTTCAAATGAAAATAGGAACAAAATCCAGAAACATAATTGTGTCCCCTTGAACTTGCATTCCTTTTTAAAAAATATTTCACGTGATTATGATCTTTAGCCACCACACACTGGGGCACAGCTGATCAGTTGAAAGTGGCAAATATCGGGCGAGTAAACTACCGTATATTTTGGACTATAAGGCACACTTAAAATATTTTTTTCCCTCAAAATTCGACAGCGCGCCTTATAACCCAGTGCACCTAATGTAACGGATAAGTTTGGTTGAGCATACCCACCTCGAAGCAATTTCATTTGGTACATGGTGAAATAAATGTGACCAGTAGATGGCAGTTAAACATAAGAGATAAGTGTAGGCTGCACCGTTTGATTTGCTTCAAGATACGAGTATTATAATGGTGTGTGTATAAGGTGAGACATATTATCTGGCGTTTTATTTTGCAATATTATGCAAAATCAACTTTTCTTACCTTCTGGTACCTGCTGATCTGTAATTGGGATCTACGTAAATCCTAAAAAATTGTGCCTTTGTAGTCTGTACCACTTCTACTTTCTATCTTCTTGTTATGGGACATTCATCCTCCGCTGTTGCCATTTCTAATATTAAGTAGTGTAAAGTTCTTACTTGTATCTGTCAGTAAACTCGCCATGTAAGCGCTAAAACATACGGGTGTAGTGAGTTTACATTATTCACCCAAGGAACATTAGTTATTCGAGAGTTCCGGCCGGACAGTTTTTCACGGAACACATTTCCGATGTTGTTATTGCACTGGTGAGCCACGGATGAAGAGATGCTGCTCCGTTATTGATTTAGGTAAAATTTGAATGTCATTAAAACAGTTAGCGCCATTATAAGTGTTGTTGAAAACTTACACTTAATATTTTTTGTTTTAAGGATTAACATTTTTTGTTGTAAATTATTATGGTTCTGAAGTCATGTTATATTTTTGTAAATAAGACACATTTGGTGTACTATATAAAGGGCAATTTATTTTCTTTGTCACACCGCTATTCTCGCGAGATTTGGTGTGCTGTTTGGAGTTGCAGACATGCAAAGGACTTTGGGCCATCAGCAGCAGTGGGGAACATTTGGCTAGCTGAACAAGTTGCACAACACTGGAGTGTTTGCTGCACAAGAACCTCCGAAGTGCCAGGCGGCCACGAGTTTTCACGGCTAAAAACTCAAGTAAAGAGCCCGTCTTTAAGAAACCGAGCCAGTGTTTTCATTTCGGAGCCACAGCCATCTTTTGACACTTCTTCCATTCCGGTCCTTGCACGCTACACCGCTACAACAAAGATGACAGAGAGAAGACGCAGTCGAAGGTGAGCCACGTGAATAAGACCGCCCACAAAACAGCGCATCCTGAAGCGACTGTAAGAAAGCGGCTTGAAGATGATCTGTAAGACATAATCTATGCAACATTTTGACCAAAGAACGATCATTACATGTTATGTAGACCACAAGGAAGTCTTTTACATTGAGAAAAAAAAAAAAAATATGACTCCTTTATTGCGCCCTATAATCTGGTACGCCTTATATATCAATCAATCAATGTTTACTTATATAGCCCTAAATCACTAGTGTCTCAAAGGGCTGCACAAACCACTACGACATCCTCGGTAGGCCCACATAAGGGCAAGGAAAACTCACACCCAGTGGGACGTCGGTGACAATGATGACCCAGTGGGACGTCAGTGACAATGATGACTATGAGAACCTTGGAGAGGAGGAAAGCAATGGATGTCGAGCGGGTCTAACATGATACTGTGAAAGTTCAATCCATAATGGATCCAACACAGTCGCAAGAGTCCAGTCCATCCATCCATCCATTTCCTATCGCTTGTCCCGTTCGCATACTTGCCAACCCTCCCGATTTTCCCATGAGATTCACGAATTTCAGTGCCCCTCCCGAAAATCTCCCCGGGCAACCATTCTCCCGAATTTCTCCCAATTTCCACCCAGACAACAATATTAGGAGTGTGCCTTTATCGTCCTCTCTCACCTGAAAAGGAGACTATTATATATGTCTCCGTTATCCATAGGTTTATCTATACTCCATAAAGGGGGTCCGGTCCGATCCGGTGGCCATGTACTGCTTGCCTGTGTATCGGCTGGGGACATCTCTGCGCTGCTGATCCGCCTCCGCTTGGGATGGTTTCCTGCTGGCTCCGCTGTGAACGGGACTCTCGCTGCTGTGTTGGATCCGTTTTGGACTCGACTCTCGCGACTGTGTTGGATCCATTATGGATTGAACTTTCACAGTATCATGTTAGACCCGCTCGACATCCATTGCTTTCCTCCTCTCCAAGGTTCTCATAGTCATTATTGTCACCGACGTCCCACTGGGTCATTATTGTCACCGATGTCCCACTGGGTGTGAGTTTTCCTTGCCCTTATGTGGGCCTACCGAGGATGTCGTAGTGGTTTGTGCAGCCCTTTGAGACACTAGTGATTTAGGGCTATATAAGTAAACATTGATTGATTGATTGATTGAAAGTAGACATGCACGGAGCTATTTCTCAGCGTGTGTTTATTCCAGCTGGCATGTTAATACACTGACACACAACATCCGGATTCCCATCATGCATTGCTTCAAAACTACGGCAAGTAGTAATGTCCAAAAACATAACAGAGACGAAGCAGAAGAACGAAGAAGAGACATGGCGACGACGAGTAAGAAGAAGAAGAAGTACGCTTGCAAGTTCCAAAATGATTAGAAACAAATAGTTTAAGTTCATCCTGGACAGCTGGAAGGGTAAGGGGTATGATACCTGCAAATTTTGTAGATCAGACTTCTCCATTGAACACGGCGGCCGAACAGATATACTTATTCATGAACGGATTTTATGTATATATACAGTATATATACTCAAGGTTGGTAGGCATGCCCGTTCGGGGTCGCGGGGGGCACTGGAGCCTATCTCATCAGCTTTGGGCGGAAGGCGGGGTACACCCCGGACAAGTCGCCACCTCATTGCAGGTCCAACACAGACAGACAGACAACACTCACATTCACACACTAGGGCTAATTTACGGTTGCCAATCAACCTATCCCCAGGTGCATGTCTTTGGAGGTGAGAGAAAGCCGGAGTACGCGGAGGGAATCCACGCAGTCAAGGGGAGAACATGCAAACTCCACACAGAAAAATCCCGAGCCCAGGATCGAACCCAGGACCTTTGTACTGTGAGTTACATGCACTAACCCCCTGTATGCCACCGTGCTGCCCCACCTTATATATGAAAAAAGATACAAAATAGACCATTCATCGGCGGTGCGCCTTATAATCCAGTGCGCCCTATGGTCCGGAAAATACAGTGGTTTGTTAGGTGACTCAGAACTAAAATGCAGTTTCTCAGGGGAAGAAGGGCCAGGAAAAAAAAGGGTGCATCGGTGTATGTTAGAAGAGTTCTGCGAGTCCTTTACAAAAAGACCTGGAAAGCAGTCATGTGCTCACACGCTAGGCCTGCCAGTTGACATTTGCCTCTTTTTGCCTTTTGAGGCGCTATAAGAGCCGAAAACAAAGACAACACATCACAACACGACAAGTGGACAGACTTAAAAGAGTTCCTGCCGGTTTTGTTTTTTCCCGGGTGGAACTGGAATCCTCCGCCACTTAATTTGGCGGCGGAGCAAAGTTGTGTTTTCGTAAGCCGCCAACATAACATAACCGTCAGCACCTTAAGCGAGTAAAAGCGCTTCCTTTATGAGCTAAAGCCGCCTGATATTTGCTTTGCAGCGAGAAAAGAACTCTTTAAAACACAGCGGCAGCAGACATGAAAGAGCAGCACAAATGAATTGAATGTTGTTTTTTTCCCGATGGGATCTGAATGCCTCTTTTCCCACAAGCCTCGGCACAGGTGATTCATCACGGCGTCTGTCAAAAGAGCTTTCCACAACATGAGGCGAACAATGACGCTGTGATTGCAAGGACGGGAGAGCCCTTGATTGAAAGATATCAGCTACGATACGCTTGCGGGGGGACGGGAGGAGGGGCGCTCGGGGTGTGGAGGGCGGGAGGGGGGGGGGTGCTGTTGGCCAGGCACGACAGACTGACAATCTTCACCTTCTAATGGGGGCGGGGCACATGCTACCTGGCCGTATGTCATCGAGCAAAACAGACTTTCACCAAATGAGTCGCGGTTAAATGTACAGATACTACACATATAGGCGATAATGAATTACAAAAAATTGTCCTACGCCATAATATGTGTGCGTGGATTGGCGCCAAATTTTGCTCTGATAGATTTTGGAATTTTTGGGGCAAAAAAAATGAGGTTCTACTTACAAACCCCGTTTCTATATGAGTTGGGAAATTGTGTTAGATGTCAATATAAACAAAATACAATGATTTGCAAATCCTTTTCAACCCATATTCAGTTGAATATGCTACAAAGACAACATATTTGATGTTCAAACTGATAAACATTTTTTTTGTGCAAATCATCATTAACTTTATAATTTGATGCCAGCAACACGTGACAAAGAAGTTGGCAAAGGTGGCAATAAATACTGCTAAAGTTAAGGAATGCTCATCAAACCCTTATTTTACATCCCACAGGTGTGCAGGCTAATTGGGAACAGGTGGGTGCCATGATTGGGTATAAAAACAGTTTCCCAAAAAATGCTCAGCTTTTCACAAGAAAGGATGGGGCGAGGTACACCCCTTTGTCCACAACTGCATGAGCAAATAGTCAAACAGTTTAAAAACAACGTTTCTCAAAGTGCAATTGCAAGAAATTTAGGGATTTCAACATCTACGGTCCATAATATCATCAAAAGATTCAGAGAATCTGGAGAAATCACTCCACGTAAGCGGCATGGCCGGAAACCCACAGTGAATGACCGTGACCTTCCATCCCTCAAACGGCACTGTATCAAAACCCGACATCAATCTCTAAAGGATATCACCACATGGGCTCAGGAACACTTCAGAAAACCACTGTTACTAAATACAGTTTGTCGCTACATCTGTAAGTGCAAGTTAAAGTTCTACTATGCAAAGCAAAAGCCATTTATCAACAACATCCAGAAACACCGCCGGCTTCTCTGAGCCCGAGATCATCTAAGATGGACTGATGCAAAGTGGAAACGTGTTCTGTGGTCTGACGAGTCCACATTTCAAATTGTTTTTGGAAATATTCGACATCGTGTCACCCGGACCAAAGGGAAAGCTAACCATCCAGACTGTTATCGACGCAAAGTTCAAAAGCCAGTATCTGTGATGGTATGGGGGTGCATTAGTGCCCAAGGCATGGGTAACTTACACATCTGTGAAGGCACCATTAATGCTAAAAGGTACATACAGGTTTTGGAACAACATGCTGCCATCTAAGTGCCTTCTTTTTCATGGACGCCCCTACTTATTTCAGCAAGACAATTCCAAGCCACATTCAGCACGTGTTACAACAGTGTGGCTTTGTAAAAATAGAGTGCTGGTACTTTCTTGGCCCGTCTGCAATCCAGACCTGTCTCCCATCGAAAATGTGTGGCGCATTATGAAGCGTAAAATACGACAGCGGAGACCCCGGACTGTTGAATGACTGAAGCTCTACATAAAACAAGAATGAGAAAGAATTCCACTTTCAAAGCTTCAACAATTAGTTTCCTCAGTTCCCAAACTTTTATTGAGTGTTGTTAAAAGAAAAAGTGATGTAACACAGTGGTGAACATGCCCTGTGTTACAGGGCATATTTACATCCAACACAATTTCCCAACTCATATGGAAACAGGGTTTGTAAACAAATTCCTCCTCGGAACTGTGGCCACATGAATCGTGGTTAAAATTACAGATACTACTGACAGAGGTAATAATAAATTGAGAACAAATTTTGCCAATGCCATAAAATGTAACTGTGGTTTGGCAGCAGACATTGGTCTGATGATTCGACGCAAAAAAAGAAACGTTAATAACTCGGCTACACAAATTCAGATCTTGATCCTATTTGGTAGACACCATGATGACAGCCTGAAGTGCCCAGTGGGTCATTACCTGTTCCTACCTATTTGTAGTGGGCAGAGCCTAGCGGCAAAAACTTCCCCACGCCATCACCAATTCAACTGTCATTTCTGCACTTCAGGTGATCAGAGACGAATACTAAACTGACAGGTGGTAATACTGTGGAGGGGGGCGTGGCCTGCGGGCCTGCAGCGAAGCGGGATGTGCCGGGACCGGCCTCAAAATCAGGGACAGGTGCGTGGATGGCAAACCTGGGCCTGGTTATCTAATCCAGGGGTTCTCAATCTTTTTTCAGTGATGTACCCCCTTATGTGATTGGGCCGGCATGCAAAGGCAGTGCCTTTAAGGTTTATTGGCGCTTTGTACTACTCCCTACGTCCGTGTACAACTCTGTACAGCAGCGTTTTAAAAAGTCATAAAATGTTAATATTTTTAAACCAACACCAATAATTTACGATATTACATTTTAAAGCATTTATCGGCCGATGATATTGCAAGTCCGACATTACCGGACATCTCTACTGATTTGTCTCCCGTTCGTTTGTGAGCTCTTGCGTACTTCTTAGTTTGGAAAATATGGGCGCTTGCGACAAGCATTAGGCTCCCATCAATTTGAAGACTTTAAGCCCATAAAACTGAGAGGCTGAGCAGCAGCAGCCTGTAATTTAGACAAGGAAGACGTAATATTAAGAGAGCAGAGCAACTCTCACTGTGTGCACAACCCACCACAATACTATTTCCTCGCAGACTGAATGCGACATGTCTTTTATACAGCCTGGCCCGCAAAGTGTGATCGGCGTGATTTCAGGCTGCATTTGCTGAATAAAAGTTTGTAGAAGTGACCCACAGAGCACTTCATTTCCTTCTGCAGCCACAAAGTGACATCACATTTGAAGACAGAGCTGTGTGTGTGTGTGTGTGTGTGTGTGTGTGTGTGTGTGTCTGTCATGTATGATTATGTTGTACAAAGATGTCCTTATTAAGAGCGTCAGGCAGCTTGAAAGTGTGTTATGAAAACAGCCGTGTGACAACACACTGCCAAAGCACAACATTCATTATTAAGCGTCTTGTGGAGGAAGTGAGGGCACTAAGCTGTGCGACAGCGAGGATGGAGGAAAGCCGCTCTTCACCGTCTAATTGCTTCTTTCCTGCGTGAAGGTCTTGTCGTGGGGACACATTGAAGGCTTCCTCATTTCCCCCCCCCAAAAAAAAAAAACTATCCTGAGATCCTCTTTTACTGTGAAAAGCATCTGCTAAAGCATAAAAAAGCCAAATTAGCAGCACATTCACGAGCTGTCAAAGGCGGCTGAATGTCAACAATGGAGGCTGAGCTGCAAACGCTTAATTATACCGTGTGTGTGTGTGTGTGTGTGTGTGTGTGTGTGTGTGTTTTTAGCCTGCGCATATGCCTCGTCGCTGCACCCAGGTTTAGAAGCGATGATGTAATATCAAAACTGTTTTTGTGTTGAGGATGGGCATTACGTCATTGCTCGCTCTCTGGCTGCTAGCAACACAGCTAAGTGAAGCCTCTAGGACAGGGGTCGGCAACCCGCGGCTCCGGAGCGGCATGCAGCTCTTGGATCACTCTGATGTGGCCCAGCTCCATACTTGCCGACTCCCCCGATACTTTTCCAGAAGGTTTCCGGATTTCAGTGCCTCTTTCAGAAATCTCACGGGGCCAACATTCTCCGATCTTCACCCGGACAACAATATTGAGGGCGTGCCGTGATGGCAATGCCTTAAACGTCCTCTCGACCATGTCGTCGCGTCCGCTTTAATACTATGTTATCTGAGTGCCAGCCGGCCACATCTAGTGTGCGGCTGCTGACTCAACGTGCAAGCGACTGCAAGCCATACTTGTTCAACAGCCATACAGGTTACACTGAGGGTTGTGATATAAACAACTTTTCCTCCACGTCAACAACAATGACAAACACATTTCGGGAGAACATCTGCACTGTAACACAACAGAATAAATACCCAGAATCCCATGCATCCCTAACTATTCCAGGCTACATTATACACCCCCACTACCACCCCACTCTGTGCGTCGGTTGAGGTGGGCGGGGTTTGCTGGTAGTGGGGGTGTACAATGTAGCCCGGAACAGTTCGGGATGCATGGGATTTTGGGTATTTGTTCTGTTGTGTTTATGTTACGTTACCGTGCGGATGTTCTCCCGAAATGTGTTTTTCATTCTTGTTTGGTGTGGTTTCACAGTGTGGCGCATATCAACAAGAGTGCTAAAGTTGTTTATATCACAACCCTCATTGTAACCTGTATGGCTGTTGAGCAAGTATGCCTCGCAGTCACTCATGTGTGTCTGCAGAAGCCTCATACAACATGTGAATGGACTGATAAGCTGGTTGTTACGGTTGTAGAGGGCGTTAATCGCATTGTCATCATAGCACGCCCTTATTATTGTTGTCTGGGTGAAAACCAGCAGACAGTCGAGAGATTGGTTGCTCTGAATCTCGGTAGTCTCCCGGAAAAATTTAGATGGTTGGCAAATGTGATGTTGTCAAGCGGCATTCAAATAAAACTTGCGGGCCGCATTAATATTACATTTTCATATTAAGGTGTGGACCGCGTGTCTGAGACCCCTGGTTAATACATAGCACAAAGCAAAAAAGATTTTGTACGCTGTGTTATTTCATTTTAAATTTCAAAAGAGTCTTGTGGCTCCCATAGTTTTCCTTTATTTTGTCAAACGGGTCAAAATGGCTCTTTGAGTGGTAAAGGTTGCCGACCACTGCTCTAGGAAGAGGCGGGGCTTCCTAAAGGAGGGCCAGGGGCCCAGAAAAGGTCCTTCACAGGGCCGGAGCACACAACATTTTCTCACCTTCGAAAAAAAAGGCCGATTTTATGGAATTACCAAAGGAAAACATTGGAAATTCCAGATTGGAATACCAGAATGTATATTTTTACAAACTTAAGTGTGCAGCCATTATTACATGTTTTATTATAATTGCAACATGTTAACCTGCTCACTGATTGTCTGGGAGGAGTCACATGACCTTATGGTGGCAAACATGGTAAGTATTGATAGTAAAAAACCGTGTATTTCTGCAAATATTTTTTTTTAAAGGTGAAAGGTAATACTTTTTCATAACATGGTCACTACTGCCTAGTTCATCTTGCTATCTTCTTATTTTACTGTTATATTTTTATTCTCATTGTCGCTTTTTTATTTTTGTTCTTATTGTAATATTTTTCTAGTTTGTTTCCATTTATAGCCCCATTATTTACTTTTTAAATTTGATCTCAATTCTGTACACTGCTACTGGAATTTGAATTTTCCTGAGGGAACTCTCTTGAAAGAATCAATAAAGTACTATCTATCCATCTATCTATCTATCTATTTTGATTGATTGATTGATTGATTGATTGATACTTTTATTAGTAGATTGCACAGTTCAGTACATATTCCGTACAATTGACCACTAAATGGTAACACCCGAATAAGTTTTTGAACTTGTTTAAGTCGGGGTCCACGTTAATCAATTCATGGTATCTATCTATCTATCTATCTATCTAGCTATCTAGATCCCCGAGCCACCTTCTCTGGCTCCTTTCACAAGTTTTCCGTGGATGACGGAGCTTCTTACTCAATCTCTAAGGGAGAGACCAGCCACACTAAGGAGGAAACTCATTTCGGCCAGTTGTACCCACAATCCTGTCCTTTCGGTCACTACCAAAAAGCTCAGTAACGTAGATCGACTGGTAAACCGAGAGCTCTGCCAATAGGCCCAGAAACCTCTTCAAAACAACGGACCGATTCTGAGTCAACGCCACTGCACCGATCCACCTGTCAAATTCGCACTCTACTCTTCCCTCACTTATGAACAAGACCCCAAGATGTATTAACTCCTTCACTTGGGGAAGGATCTCAATTCTGACCTGGAGCTGGCACAACCGCGGACTTGGACTTAGATCATACTTACCAACCTTGAGACCTCCAAATTCGGGAGATGGGAGGGTAGCGTCCGGAAGAGTTAGTGCTGCAAGGCGATGTGGGTATTTGTTCTGTTGTGTTTATGTTGTGTTATGGTGCGGATGTTCTCCCGAAATGTGTTTCTCATTCTTGTTTGGCGTGGGTTCACAGTGTCGCACATATTTGTAACAGTAATAAAGTTGTTTTTACGGCCACCCTCAGTATGACATGTATGGCTGTTGACCAAGTATGCCTTGCATTCGCTCATGAGTGTGTGGAAGCCGCACATAATATGTAACTATGCCAGCACGGTAAGGCTGGGCGATATGGCATATTTTAAATATCTCGATATTTTTAGGCCATATCGCGATACATGATATATATCTCCATATTTTGCCTTAGCCTTGAATGAACACTTGATGCATATAATCACAGCAGTATGATGATTCTATGTGTCTACATTAAAACATTCTTGTTCATACCGCATTAATATATGCTCATTTTAAACTTTCATGCAGAGAAGGAAATCAAAACTAAGTCAATTGACCAAAACTGTATTTATTAAACATTTATTAAACAGTGGCACAAACATTCATGTCATTTTCAAAACAGAAAGTGCAGTATTGTCAGAGACATTTTAAAACAAGCTATTACTGCACTTTTGTGCACGATGTCACAAAGATGACATATCAAAACAACACTAAATTAAAGTGCACTTTTTGTACAGAACGCCACTACAATAGTTTAAAACAAATAAAGTGCACTTTAGTGCATGATTTTGTGGGCGTGTGGCACCGAATGGAGATGTTGACATGCGTAGTAAGCGCTCTTCATTCTCTAGCAGGTGACTTTTCAAATGATGCTACAAAAATAATAATGCTACTTTTTGTAGCAACGCTTTAGCACCACACTTGACAAAGTACGGTTGGCCCTTCGACATATTCCTACTTGAAGCCAAACCCCCGCCAGATGACCGACCCCCTGCTGTTTGTCTTGGGGATTAATTCTTCCTTCATTTGTTACCAGACTCGGACCTTCTTTCTCTCGTATTACCACTCGCATTGTTCCGCTAGCATTACAGCTAACGTTACCCATGCTGCTACCTCTCTGCTCTGCGAGGGCGTATACGTATGTGACGTATGACGTGACAGTATGTGACGTATGTAAGAAGGTGCGCTTGCTGTCTGTGATAAGGAGAGACAAGAAAGAGTGGGAAGAGCCTGTAGTGTAATGCCCTTAGCTAAAAGCAACTGCGTGAGAACGTATACTCGAAAATCACGATATAGTCATTTTCTATATCGCACAGAGACAAACCCACGATAAATGGAATATATCGATATATTGCCCAGCCCTACGGCACGGTATTTATATGGAGGAAAAGCGGGCGTGGCGACAGGTTGTAGAGGACGCTAAAACCAGTGCTTTTAAGGCACGCCCCCAATATTGTTGTCATATTGTTGTCCGGGTGGAAATCGGGAGAAATCCGGGAGAATGGTTGCCCCGGGCGATTTTCGGGAGGGCACAGAAATCCGGGAGTCTACCGGGAAAATCGGGAGGGTTGGCAAGTATGACTTAGATGTCTTTAGCGTCTAAGATCATGAGGACACGCAAACTCCTCCACGGCACCGCAACAAGGTGGTAGTTCCTTTTTGAATGAAGAGATGTTCTTAATGTAACTTATTAAGCGTGTTGCAAATAAATAAAGTAAACCGTGACTGTCATGACAAGCACGTTTGCGTGAAGGTTTAAAACAAGCGAAAATGACAATTAGCGTCAAGATGACGTGGTTGTTGTTTTTAAGGCGTTGTACAGTGTATGAAATTAGATATTTAATAACAGTGAAATGAAAAAGGGAGCTTTGGAACATAAACGTGCTTGGTCGTGCTCCTGCACGAGTACAAGCTGCCACCGTGCTCATAATGAACACTTGTGGTGCCGCCATGATGCCAGGAGGAAAAACCACATGTGAGGCAGGCAGCATGGACGCAAAGTGTCATGTTTACCTTCATTAGAAGGACGGCAATCCCCCGACAACACGCCTCACCTGGCAATTAAATTCCTCACATCATCGTCGTCACAACTGCATGCACACAAACACACTCGTAACGTCAAGCTTGTCACCTGGCAACATTTCTAACTACTAACTAAATAACCGACTTGCTAACATTTTGACAAACTTAACAAGCCTTGAGCGAGTAGGATCTAGAAATATTACAGGTGGTCCTCATTTAAGTTAGTTTTGTGGTTATATACGCTCTTCCAGTAATTTGTTTAAAAGTTTTGTTTGGAAACGTGCTGTTTCGCGTCTTCAATATTGACTTTTTTGGTTCTGCAGCATATGACTACTGAGTCAACTGCCTACTTGCACATGCACCACGGTGACACTGCTTGGATTGCATAGCTTGGTTGGTAGAGCGACAGTGCCAGTAACTTCAGGGTTGCAGGTTCGATCCCTGCTTCCGCCATCCTAGTCACTGCCGTTGTGTCTTTGTGCAAGACACTTTACCCACCTGCTCCCAGTGACACCCACACTGGTTTAAATGTAACTTAGATATTGGGTTTCACTATGTGAAGCGCTTTGAGTCACTTGAGAAAAGCGCTATATAAATATAATTCACTTGGACGAACCAAAATGCCAGAGACATTTCAGGAATTTTGCAATTACTCGCTGCAGATTGGTCAATTGCGTTTTTGAATCAGATTAATATTGAAATATGAAGACAGACAACATTCACATCCACATTCACACACCGGGGCCAGTTTTTAGTGTTGCCAATCAACCTATCCCCAGGTGCATGTCTTTGAAGGTGGGAGGAAGCCGGAGTACCCGGAGGGAACCCACGCAGTCACGGGGACAACATGCAAACTCCACACAGAAAGATCCTGAGCCCTGCCGGGGTTAAACTCAAGACTATTCGGGAGCTTCGTATTATTGTGAGGCACATGCACTAACCCCAGTTCCTCCGTGCTGCCCCCATTGCTGATTAATATGTTTTAATGCCGAAATGTAGATCCTCTCTGGCTGACAAGTGGCCAGCAGCTAATTATGCATCTCCATACACAATGTGGAGCCGCTCCCCTTAACTAATGATAATCATCTCCATTATGGATATCTTAGTATCTTAAATATAATTTTCAATTATTATTATCACTGGGAGGACAAGGCCTAATATGTTACACACAGAGAAAGCAAGGAGCAGACACACTAAAAGATAAGCTAACCACTAAGTACAGTCTGATGTGCCGTGGGAGATTATCTAATTTCCCCTATTTGGGTTAAAAATATTTTTTGCAAACCAGTAATTATAGTCTGCAAATAATGTGTTGTTGTTGAGTGTCAGTGCTGTCTAGAGCTCGGCAGAGTAACCGTGTAATACTCTTCCATATCAGTAGGTGGCAGCAGGTAGCTGATTGCTTTGTAGTTGTCAGAAACAGCGGGAGGCAGCGTGCAGGTAAAAAAGGTATCCAATGCTTAAAACAAAAATAACCAAAAGGTGAGTGCCCCCTAAGAAAAGGCATTTAAGCTTACTGAAGGCTATGCAGAACGAAACTAAATGAACTGACTACAAAGTAAATGATAAATGGGTTGTACTTGTATAGCGCTTTTCTACCTTCAAGGTACTCAAAGCGCTTTGACACTACTTCCACATTTACCCATTCACACACACACATTCACACACTGATGGAGGGAGCTGCCATGCAAGGCGCCAACCAGCACCCATCAGGAGCAAGGGTGAAGTGTCTTGCTCAGGACACAACGGACGTGACGAGGTTGGTACTAGGTGGGATTTGAACCAGGGACCCTTGGGTTGCGCACAGCCACTCTCCCACTGCGCCACGCCGTCCCTAACAAAAGTAAACAAAAACAGAATGCTGGACGACAGCAAAGACTTACTGTGGAGCAAAGACGGCGTCCACAAAGTACATCCAAACATGACATGACAATCAACAAACTCCTCACAAAGAAGGATAAAAACAATTGAAATATTCTTGATTACTAAAACAAAGTAGATGCGGGAAATATTGCTCAAAGGAAGACATGAAACAGCTACAGGAAAATACCAAAATAGGAGTGCAAGACACAAACTAAAACACTACACAAAGGAAAACAGGAAACAACTCCAAATAAGTCGTGGCGTGATGTGACAGGTGGTGACAGTACACCTACTTTGAGACAAGAGCTACAGTATATTGATGCATTCTTGGTTATGGTTTAAAGTCATATCCAACAATTTCGACAAGGACTTTTTACTGTCAACTGAGTTTTGTATTGTAATGATGCCTCAGGATTTTTTTCAACACAAAAAATGTGCATTGGCTCAAAAAAGGTTGAAAAACACTGCCCTAAACTAGCTTTAAAGGGTACCTATTATGGAAAACCAACTTTTCTTACCTACTCGGACCTGTTTTTGTGTATTTATTGCTGCTAGGGACCGCCCACTACGAATAAGTATGAATAGTCACCCTTTGTTTGCTCGGATTACTGCTTTGCACACTCTTGGCATTCTCTTGATGAGCTTCAAGCACACTTGTGAAATGAAAACCATCTCAGGTGACTAACTCTTGAAGCTCATCGAGAGAATGCCAAGAGTGTGCTATTTTGAAGAAACTGGAATATAAAACATGTTTTCAGTTATTTCACCTTTTTTTGTACATGTGTTCATTCATAGTTTTGATGCCTTCAGTGACAATCTACAATTTAAATAGTCATGAAAATAAAGAAAATGCATTAAATGAAAAGGTGTGGCCTGTGTATATATATATATATGTATATATATGGATTAGGTGTTGGAAAAAATCGATTCGAATACGTTGTGCAATTCAGAATCGATTCTCATTTTTAAAAAATCGATTTAAAAAAAATAAAAAATAAATATATATATATTTTTTTAAATCAATCCAACAAACCACTACATAGCAATACCATAACAATGCAATCCAATTCCAAAACCAAACCTGACCCAGCAACACTCAGAACTGCAATAAAGACACAAACACGACAGAGAACAAGCCAAAAGTAGTGATACAAAAATGGATATTATCAACAACAGTATCAATATTAGTTATTATTTCAGCATAGCAGTGATTAAAAATCCTTTATTGACATTATCATTAAACATTTATTAAAATAAAAAAAAGAACAATAGTGTCACAGTGGCTTACACTTGCATCGCATCTCATAAGCTTGACAACACACCGTGTCCAATGTTTGCACAAAGATAAAATAAGTCATATTTTTGGTTCGTTTAATAGTTAAAACAAATTTACATTATTGCAATCAGTTGATAAAACATTGTCCTTTACAATTATAAAAGTTTATTAAAAAAATCTACTACTCTGCTAGCATGTCAGCAGACTGGGGTAGATCCTGCTGAAATCCTATGTATTGAATGAATACAGAATCGTTTTGAATCGAAAAAATATCGTTTTTGAATCGAGAATCGAATCGAATCGAAAAAAATCGATATATTATCGAATCGTGACCCCAAGAATCGATATTGAATCGAATCCTGGGACACCCAAAGATTCACAGCCCTAATATATATATATATACATACATACATACATATACGCATATATACATACAAACCCCGTTTCCATATGAGTTGGGAAATTGTGTTAGATGTAAATATAAACGGAATACAATGATTTGCAAATCATTTTTAACCCATATTCAGTTGAATATGCAACAAAGGATGGATGGATGGACAACATATTTGATGTTCAAACTGATAAAAAAAAATTTTTTTTTGCAAATAATCATTAACTTTAGAATTTGATGCCAGCAACACGTGACACAAAAGTTGGGAAAGGTAGCAATAAATACTGATAAAGTTGAGGAATGCTCATCAAACACTTATTTGGAACATCCCACAGGTGTGGAGGCTAATTGGGAACAGGTGGGTGTCATGATTGGGTATAAAAACAGCTTCCCAAAAAATGCTCAGTCTTTCACAAGAAAGGATGGGGGCGAGGTACACCCCTTTGTCCACACCTGCGTGAGCAAATAGTCAAACAGTTTAAGAACGTTTCTCAAAGTGCAATTGCAAGAAATTTAGGGATTTCAACATCTACGGTCCATAATATCATCAAAAGGTTCAGAGAATCTGGAGAAATCACTCCATGTAAGCGGCATGGCCGGAAACCAACATTGAATGACCGTGATCTTCGATCCCTCAGACGGGATTGTATCAAAAACCGACATCAATCTCTAAAGGATATCACCACATGGGCTCAGGAACACTTCAGAAAACCACTGTCACTAAATACAGTTTGTCGCTACATCTGTAAGTGCAAGTTAAAGCTCTACTCTGAAAAGCGAAAGCCATTTATCAACATCATCCAGAAACGCCGCCGGCTTCTCTGGGCCCGAGATCATCTAAGATGGACTGATGCAAAGTGGAAAAGTGTTCTGTGGTCTGACGAGTCCAAATTTCAAATTTTGGGGGGAAATATTCGACATCTTGTCATCCGGACCAAAGGGGAAGCGAACCACCCAGACTGTTATCGACGCAAAGTTCAAAAACCAGCATCTGTGATGGTATGGGGGTGCATTAGTGCCCAAGGCATGGGTAACTTACACATCTGTGAAGGCACCATTAAGGCTGAAAGGTACATACAGGTTTTGGAACAACATATGCTGCCATCTAAGCGCCGTCTTTTTCATGGACGCCCCTGCTTATTCCTGCAAGACAATGCCAAGCCACATTCAGCACAATTTACAACAGCGTGGCTTCATAAAAAAAGAGTGTGGGTACTTTCCTGGCCCGCCTGCAGTCCAGACCTGTCTCCCAGTGTAGCGCGTTATGAAGCATAACATACGACAGAGGAGACCCCGGACTGTTGAACGACTGAAGCTCTACATAAAACAAGAATGGGAAAGAATTCCACTTTCAAAGCTTCAACAATTAGTTTCCTCAGTTCCCAAACGTTTATTGAGTGTTGTTAAAAGAAAAGGTGATTTAACACAGTGGTGAACATGCCCTTTCCAAACTACTTTTTCACGTGTTGCAGCCATGAAATTCTAAGTTAATTATATTTGCAAAAAAAAACAAAGTGTATGAGTTTGAACATCAAATATCTTGTCTTTGTAGTGCATTCAACTGAATATGGGTTGAAAAGGATTTGCAAATCATTGTATTCTGTTTATATTTACATCCAACACAATTTCCCAACTCGTATGGAAATGGGGTTTGTTTTGTACATATATATATATACACATACTTATATATACACATATATACGTACATATATACACACATACATCAATATATATATACATAGATATATATACATGCATACATACATATATACCTACATATATATATACATACGTATATATACAAACATATAGTTATACATATACACATACATACATACATATATATGTGTGTGTGAGTGTGTATATGTATATCATATGTATAGATACACTATATATAGTCTATAAAATGTTTTAAATTCACAAATTGGCCCCCCTGTTCACCTTGTCACTTCTACATTCAGTGTTTCATTGTAACTTGGGGGGGGGATGTCATGGTCTCATCCTCTTAGTGGGACACTTGCCACCATGATGTAGATTGTACGGGATGGAGGGAGTGGGGCCTCCTTGCTGCATACAGCATAAAATCATAATTTAATGGTGTGTGCACCGTCGGCCAAATCTAATTGTGTTCTTATGTGAGCACAACTCAGCCTCTGTGACGTCATCCCTTACTCTGTGTATTCACTTCATTAAGTTCACACTCCAATCACGCGATTCTACTGCACACTTGAAGGCAGGCACAATAACAATGTGTCTCAACTGGGGCACTTGCATACTTACACTCTGGACCTGATTTACTCTGATTCAAATGCCACGTGCTAAACAGCGTGTGCAAACTATAAAATTGCGTGAACTATTATTGGGTGTGTTGCTCAGTGGCCCAATGCAACTTTTCCCGCTTCTCGTACGAACAGATATTGGAGCCCTGAGTATTACCCGACACCGATATTGATACAATATTGGTAAGAATCATACATCCTTTTATTATTTTATAGGGTGGAATGTGAGAAAAGGTTTAATTAGGTGAAATTAGTCAACCAAAGAACAATGGTAGGTATGAAAAACTTGCGCTGTCTTTAGGCTAAAATGGAGTGGTAATTGGTTTTATGTCAACACAGAGTGGCCATGGTAATATATTAAGCAAGCTTATTGTCACGGCCCGAGCGCACACAAGCGCTGGGTGCATCTTCTGGAGCGCGCCAGTTCGGCTGCAGCAAGCAGAGGCAATCAATCGCCAGCAATCAGCAAAACTGTCATTCATCAGAGGACCTGCCCTCATAAGCCTGCACAACCTGCTATCCCGGGCCAGAACATAGCTACCTGGTCAGTACAGTAAGCCTAATCGTCAAGCTCTAAGCGCACTCTTTGGTCTCTGTGTTTTCTCCCCCGTCTCGTTCATTGTCTCCTGTCCTCATTGTCGCCTCTCTGCAGCCTGCCTCCGTTCCTACACGTCACGAGCTGTGCGTCTCGTCTCCCCGTATTCCCTCTGGTTCTCTGGCTACTTCTTGGATCTCGACCTCCCGATTGGACACGGACTCTGACGCCTCGCTATCGCCCCCGACTACCTGCCTGTCTCAAGGACCTTCGAGACTGCCTTTCCTGTCCGGGATTTCCGCCTCTCGCTCAACACTCCGGTAACACACAACAGTGAACTCACACACATAGTTGCACACATACACACCCTTTTGGCTTAGTCTCTAGTTTATTAATAGTATTATTGGTTTTATATATATATATATATATATATATATTGCATATATATAAATAAATAGAGCTTATACGCAATCGACAAATGTGCTGTTATAGACGGCAATATTGTTTTATCAAGGACACCCGTCCATATGTCTAGCTGGTGTGGTTTTGTGTGCTTAGCTGTCGCGTAGTTGCTTGCTCCTAGCTCCTTTTGTACATAACTTGACTAAAATATAAGAAAAGACCAACTTTGTGTGCTTGTTGGAGGACATCTAGATGTTAACTGGTTGTCGAGATTTGCACAAGTCGTACTGCTAGTAGCAATATGCTAATTTCAGAAATTTTAGATGCAAGCCGGTTTATTCCGAAACTTGTTTATATCAATTTAAGTATCGGGTATCGGGACACCTCTAATTTTGAGTACATACATGTGTTCCTACTAGTGTAGTACACTGTCAGCACCCAGATGCTGTACTCAAAGGTTCACAGTGGTGCGTGTGCAGTAACACCGCCCTCAATAGTCGCCATCTTAACCACGTCGCGAAAGTGGAGGGACTCACTTAATAATTCACCATTAAAAAGGAAAGAAGAAGGTAAATATTTTGATCGTCATTTCAAAATAAATACAAACTAATCCGGGATGGCAAATTTCATCCACTCGGGAATCCACTCGGGAAAAGTACACTGTGTACATATTATACTTATTGAAGTGTACTGACAGAAGTATTCTATTTGAGCCATCGTGTCTGAGTGAAGGCCGCCATGCAGCACGCCGCTATTATTGTCTTGCCTCTTCCATCGCTACCCTGTTGATCACGGATCAGCGCCTCTGTATGGCCGTGCCGGAGCAGCCTCTTGTTCCAGAACATTCCAGGTACACGGAGAAGCCGGCCTCCTTCCTGTCGCTGGCCAGGTGGTGCGGAGTGACACGCGTTCTCTCAGCCGCATAATCAATCTGCTAATTGGTGTCAGAGGGAGGGGCTGCCCCTCCTCTTTCTTTGGCTAATTTGTCTTTGTCACTCACACACACACACATACGTACACACACACGTACACACAGTTCCTCATTTCCAATAGTGAGCACAGCACGTTCTTATACGTTTAGAACAGGGGTGTCCAAACTTTTTACTTGGGGGACGCATTGTGCTAAAAAGGGCCAAAAGCCGACTGCATGTAAAGTAACTATTATATACTGTATATATATATATATATATATATATATATATATATATATATATCCATCCATCCATTTTCTACCGCTTATTCCCTTTGAGGTCGCAGGGGGTCGCTGGTCCCTATTTCAGCTACAATCGGGTGGATTGTAGCTGGACAAGTCGCCACCTCATCGCAGGGCCGACACAGATAGACGGACAACATTCACACTCACATTCACACACTAGGGCCAATTTAGTGTTGCCAATCAACCTATCCCTAGGTGCATGTCTTTGGAAGTGGGAGGAAGCCGGAGTACCCGGAGGGAACCCACGCAGTCAAGGGGAGAACATGCAAACTCCACAC
>NC_084625.1:45546919-45694419 GCF_033978795.1 Nerophis ophidion
AGGGTCCCCAGTCGTTTTGGACCCCATGCCACTGGACTCTGACCCGATTCTGTCTAGAATCGTGTGGTGACTGCCTGTGCACCAGTTTCCCCACGTAAAGTCACGCACAGGCATCCTCCGTAAAGGGATACACCTCTACCAGGGATTTGTTTTCGTACAGACCGAAAAAAAGTCTATACATATGTGTACATAAATATTATATGAAGATAATACCTTGAAGGTAGAAAAGTGCTCAACAAGTACAACCTATTTATCATTTATTTATATATATATATATATCCATCCATCCATCCATTTTCTACCGCTTATTCCCTTTCGGGGTCGCGGGGGGCGCTGGCGCCTATCTCAGCTACAATCGGGCGGAAGGCAGGGTACACCCTGGACAAGTCGCCACCTCATCGCAGGGCCAACACAGATAGACAGACAACATTCACACTCACATTCACACACTAGGGCCAATTTAGTGTTGCCAATCAACCTATCCCCAGGTGCATGTCTTTGGAAGTGGGAGGAAGCCGGAGTACCCGGAGGGAACCCACGCATTCACGGGGAGAACATGCAAACTCCACACAGAAAGATCCCGAGCCTGGATTTGAACCCAGGACTGCAGGACCTTCGTATTGTGAGGCAGACGCACTAACCCCTCTTCCACCGTGAAGCCTATATATATATATATATATATATATATATATATATATATGAAAATATACATATATATCAGGGCTGCTAATCTTTGGGTGTCCCACGATTCGATTCAATATCGATTCTTGGGGTCGTGGTTCGATTATAAATACATTTTTTCGATTCAACGCGATCCTTGATTCAAAAACGATATTTTTCCGATTCAAAACGATTCTGTATTCATTCAATACACAGGATTTCAGCAGGATCCACCCCAGTCTGCTGACATGCTAGCAGAGTAGTAGATTAAAAAAAAAAAAAAAACATTTATAATTGTAAAGGACAATGTTTTTATCAACTGATTGCAATAATGTAAATTTGTTTTAACTATCAAACGAACGAAAAATATGACTTATTTTATCTTTGTGAAAACATTGGACACGGTGTGTTGTGAAGCTTATGAGATGCGATGCAAGTGTAAGCCACTGTGACACTATTGTTCTTTTTTTTATTTTTTATAAATGTCTAATGATAATGTCAATGAGGGATTTTTAATCACTGCTATGCTGAAATTATAACTAATATTGATACTGTTGTTGATAATATTCACTTTTGTTTCACTACTTTTGGTTTGTTCTGTGTCGTGTTTGTGTCTTCTCAATTGTTCAGTTTATTGCAGTTCCGAGTGTTGCTGGGTCAGGTTTGTTGGATTGATAGAAATTTTTTTTTTAAATAAAATGATTTTTTTTTAAATTACAATCGATTCCGAATCGCACAACATATTTGAATCGATTTTTTCCCCACACCCCTAGTAAATATATATATATATATACACACACCAAAGATGACAGGGAGAAGAAGCTGTATAAGGTGAGCCACGTAAATACTGTAAGAGCGCCCACAAAACGGAGCATCTTGAAGCAATTGTCAGAAAGCGACTCGAAGATGATCTGTAAAACATCATCTATGCCAGTGGTTCTCAACCTTTTTTCAGTGATGTACCCCCTGTGAATTTTTTTTTAATTCAAGTACCCCCTAATCAGAGCAAAGATTTTTTGGGTTGGAAAAAAAGAGATAAAAAAGTAAAATACAGCACTATGTCCTCCGTTTCTGATTTATTCAATTGTATAACAGTGCAAAATATTGCTCATTTGTAGTGGTCTTTCTTGAACTAATTGGAAAAAAAGATATAAAAATAACTAAAAACTTGTTGAAAAATAAACAAGTGATTCAATTATACATACAGATTTCTATAGATTGGATTGGATTCTACATATAGAAGTAATTATCAACTTAAAGTGCCCTCTTTGGGGATTGTAATAGAGATCCATCTGGATTCCTCAACTTAATTGTAAACATTTCTTCACAAAAAAAGATATCTGTAACAATATTTATGGAACATGTCCACAAAAAATCTAGCTGTCAACTCTAAATATTGCATTGTTTCATTTCTTTTCACAGTTTATGAACTTACATTCATATTTTGTTGAAGTATTATTCAATAAATATATTTATAAAGGATTTTTGAATTGTTGCTATTTTTAGAATATTTAAAAAAAATCTCATGTACCCCTTGGCATACCTTCAAGTACCCCCAGGGGTACGCGTACCCCCATTTGAGAACCACTGATCTATGCAACAGTTTGATCAAATAACCGCAATTACATGCTATGTAGACCACATTGAAGTATTTCCCATTTAGAATAAAATAATAATAATATGACTCTGCCCTGCGATGAGGTGGCGACTTGTTCAGGGTGTACGCCGCTTTCTGCCCGATTGTAGCTGAGATAGGCAACAGCGCCCCCCGCGGCCACAAAGGGAATAAGCGGTAGAAAATGGATGGATGGATAATATGACTCCTTTAATGTCCTCTATAATCTGATACGCCTTATATATGAAAAAAAGATTGAAAATAGACCATTCGTCGGCAGTGCGCCCTCATCCATCCATCCATCCATTTACTACCGCATATTCCCTTTGGGGTCGCAGGGGGCGCTAGCGTCTATCTCAGCTACAATCGGGCGTAAGGCGGGGTAGTGCGCCCTATGGTCCGAAAAATATGGTGAATTATTGCACAGAGTTGACGTGAATCTTGCTAAGTGTATCACAAACAAATGTCTTATAACATATTGGACATGCCTCACAATAAGAATGTTCTGGGTTCGATCCTGTGCTCGGTATCTTTCTGTGTGGAGTTTGCATGTCCTCCGCATAACTGCGTGGGTTCCCTCCGGGTACTCCGGTTTCCTCCCACCTCCAAAGACATGCACCTGGGGATAGGTTGATTGGCAACACTAAATTGGCCCTAGTGTGTGAATGTGAGTGTGAATGTTGTCTGTCTATCGGTGTTGGCCCTGCGATGAGGTGGCGACTTGTCCAGGGTGTACCCCGCCTTCTGCCCGATTGTAGCTGAGATAGGCTCCAGCACCCCCCGCGAACCCAAAAGGGACGAGCGGTGGTAGAAAATGGATGGATGGATATTGCACAGAGTTGACGTGAATCTTGCTAAGCGTATCACAAACATCCATCCATTTTCTACCGCTTGTTCCCTTTTGGGGTCGCGGGGGGCGCTGGCGCCTATCTCAGCTACAATCGGGCGGAAGGCGGGGTACACCCTGGACAAGTCGCTACCTCATCGCAGGGCCAACACAGATAGACAGACAACATTCACGCTCACATTCACACACTAGGGCCAATTTAGTGTTGCCAATCAATCTATCCCCAGGTGCATGTCTTTGGAAGTATACATAGTTTGTATCACAAACAATGTCTTATAATAAATTGAACATGTATTTGTTCATATTCCTATTTGATACAATTTTCAAAAATATGCATCTTAGCATATTATGTGGAAGAGGAAGATGAGGTGTCCAAGGTGTCCGATGATGACAATCAAGAATGTGTGCAATGTGACGCGCTATACTACACACACACACACACACACATTGACATGTGCTAATTTTAATGCATCATTAGGAACAAACGTGAGCTTTCATTGTCAGGACAAACACAACATTCCTCCCCATGGGGACGCCAACACCCGCAGTGCATTCAACACGTGTGTGTGTCTGTGTGTGTGTGTGTTCGTTGACTAGCAAGTCGGTGACTTTTTACACACCCGCCTGTCACTTTTCTAGCAGAGAAGACTCACAGTCCTTCCCAAAAGTCCAGCTCGTCAAATGACGAGACAAGAATGTCCGCCGGCCGACATGAAGCGGTAAAAAAAAAAAAAAAAAAGACCTTTGACCCTGACTTGGGGAAGGGCCGATGCTCTTTACGAAGAGCATAAACATCAATTAAAGCACGGTTGCTGTTTTGATGTGCGGGCAGAGCGCGAGCAGCGTTTTGTCCAATGAGAAGCGAGGAGGTTTGCAGGTCAAACACCTGCACTGCTGTGATCCTCCTCCCTGTGATGTCGGGGAAAAACATTTCCAGGCTCCTTGCTGCTCCGAGGCAGTAAAGATAAAGCACGAGGAGTTTCCCACCTGCGGGAGGCGGGGCTACATTCGTCTGAATCTGTTACAGTACAGAGCTGCACAACTACACAATGTTCACACGTCTGTGGATTGCAGCTCTTTGTCAGCAACCCAAAGGTTTTCGTTACCATCAGAAATAATTCTATAAAATAATCCATTCTAGACACCCACAAATATTAACCAAAAACAATGTAACTGATTGTACAAATGAACATTTAACATTACAATTATATTTATTGAGGACCGTGCTGGCGAGGACGACGATGAGCGGAGAGGGAGGAGGGGAGGGGAGAGCCAAACGGACTCCACCTTTGAACTTCAGTTCCTTCTTGAATTCATTTATGTTTCTTAAAGTAAAAAAAAAAAAAATAACATCGACAGTTGACAGAGTCACCAAAGTGTGAGATTCTTTGTTTTGTTACACGATTCCGTGCAATGTTTGACCGTAATATATCTGAGACGGTAAAACTGGGGAAAAATTTGGGGAAAATCGTCAAGTAGGGTTTTTGAGTTGAGTTGAGTTTGAGTTTATGTGGAACATGCAAGCATACAACAAGATACATCACAACTTCCAGTTTCTCTTTTCAACATGTTCGAAAAGGAGTAGGAAGAAGCAGAGCTTATTCAATCCTACCCCTTTTCTTTTACATAACAGTTGCTAAAACTTTTGTTCACTTCCTGTTCTCAATTTATTTACAATACACTCCATAAATAATCACAATAAAAATAAATAAATAAATAATAATTGGTGAAGTTAGTTATAGTTCAAACAATGAGATAAGTAAGATTGTTTTATTTTGCCATGACTTTGATAGTCCGGTTGTGCTAATACATAGGTGTCAAAGTCAAGGCCCGAGGGCCAGGTCCGGCCAGCGAATGAATGATCAATGGCCCCCGGGATGATATTTGATTAGTATTAGAACCGGCCCGCAGGCCACAGCCGCCTGCTGGTGTTTTGCACGCAGCAATACTCCATCAGTGTTGGTGCGAGGAATTTTCAAAATGGTGTCCCAGGGACCCCATCAAGTCATAAAAATGGGGTCCCACGGTATATTTTTGGGTTGCCACTTTTTTGTAACAATTTTGAAAACAAATGATAAATGTATGCATTGTCCTGTTATATCTCACATTCTATATTGTGTTTTGGAAAAAGGTTGTCATAAATGTTACTTAATTCATTAAAAAAATATATACAAAAGAAAAAAAAAAAGTTTATGCATTCACTTTCTTCTTTCCTTCATGGATCTAAACTTTACCGTAGGGCTGGGCGATATAATGATATACACGATATATCGCGGGTTTGTCTCTGTGCGATATAGAAAATGACTATATCGCAATATTCGAGTATACGTTCTCACGCAGTTGCTTTTAGCTGCGGGCATTACACTACATGCTCTTCTCACTCTTCCTTGTCTCTCCTTCTCACAGACAAACAGGCGCACATTCCTACACACGTCACATACTGTCACGTCATGCGTCACATACCTATACGCCCTCGCCCAGCAGACAGGTAGCAGACTGGGTAACGTTAGCTGTGATGCTAACGTACCCGTACAAGAAAGAAGGTGTGGACCTGGTAACAAATGAAGGAAGAATTAATTCCCAATAACAACAGCAGGGGGTCCATCGTCTGGCGGTGGTTTGTCTTCAAGTGGGAATATGTCGAATAGACAACTTTATTTGTCAAGTGTGGGGCAAAAGCGTTGCTACCAAAAGTAGGATCACTGCTAATATGTAGCATCATTTGAAAAGTCACTCGCTAGAGAATGAAGAGAAATTCATAACCTTAGTAACATACCACATAGTGAAGGACGAATACTGTTTGATTTCCTATTATGCAGCTCATTTTTATTTGACACTTAAAGTGTTTCAGACAATCTTGTACTTTCTGTTTTGAAAATGACATGAATGTTTGTGCCACTGCTTAATAACTTTAATAAATACACTTTTGGTCAATTGACTTAGTTGTGATTTCCTTCTATGCATGAAACTTTAAAAGTAGCATATATGAATGCAGTATGAAGAAGAATGTTTTAATGTAGACACATAGAATCATCATACTGCTGTGATTATATGCATCAAGTGTTCATTCAAGGCCAAGTCAAAATATCGTAGTATATATCGTATATCGCGATATGGCCTAAAAATATCGAGATATTAAAAAACGGCCATATCGCCCAGCCCTAGTTGCTACCTCGACTTATAAATCTTTTTCTTCACTTATTAAATTATCATTGTTCCTGCACGCCGTCTCCTTTCTCTGCGTGCTGGGGTCGTTACCAACAATGCAAAACAAGTTCCTGACCATTGAGGCACTTTGCACTATTGACCTTATCATAGTTGTTGTATGGGAAGAAGAAAATAATCTAAATATTAATTTGCATTTTATCTTATGAAGAGCTTCATGCATGCTGATGGGATGAAGGATGCCGGACACAAATGTCTCCCTGCTGTCAAGATGTTTCCTTACCTCAATGCTGATCATCTCTTCCTACCTTTTCACGGTGTGTCTGACCGTCATTGCCTCCCTCCGAAATCTCCAGAAAGTTCCTTTCCCTGGTGGGGACGTCCACGTGTGGTCCACAGAAGCTCCTGAAGGCCATGGCCTGCAGCGTCAGCCAAACAAATCATAAAAGCAGCCATGACATGTGCGGTGGCTTCATAAAAAGCAGCCATAAAGACATTTGGACCTTTTCACAGGGTCTTTACAGCTTATAAAAGAGTTAAAGGCCTACTGAAATTAGATGTTCTTATTTAAACGGGGATAGCAAGTCCATTCTATGTGTCATACTTGATCATTTCGCGATATTGCCATATTTTTGCTGAAAGGATTTAGTAGAGAACATCCACGATAAAGTTCGCAACTTTTGGTCGCTAATAAAAAAGCTTTGCCTGTACCGGAAGTAGCAGACGATGTGAGCGTGACGTCACGGGTTGTGGAGCTCCTCACATCTTCACATTGTTTACAATCATGGCCACCAGCAGCGAGAGCGATTCGGACAGAGAGAGCGACGATTTCCCCATTAATTTGAGCGAGGATGAAAGATTTGTGGATGAGGAAAGTGAGAGTGAAGGACTAGAAAAAAATAAAAAATAAAAAAACTAGACGGCAGAGCAATTCAGATGTTATTAGACAAATTTACTAGGATAATTCTGGAAAATCCCTTATCTGCTTATTGTGTTACTGGTGTTTTAGTGAGATTATATGGTCGTACCTGTACAACCTGAAGGTCGGAGGGGTGTGGCCATGGGTGTGGTGACCGCCAGTGTCTCCGAGGGAAGCCACGTTTCTCGACGAGGCGAAGGCAGCAGATGCTTCCTCAACGTTGGAAACATCCGACGGTCGGGGGCGGCAGGTGGGAGGAGGCAAGAGAGTCCGCAGCTGCCTCTTTGACAGGTGCAGGAGGAACGACGCAAGCTCTCCGCTCATGTCTCCGGTAAGAGCCGAATTATTACCACAATTTTTTCACCGAAACCTGGCGGTTGACATGTGGTAGGGAACCATGTTCTTTTGACTGCTCTGTTCCGTAGTAAAGCTTCACCGTCATCTTTCGGGAATGTAAACAAGGAAACACCGGCTGTGTTTGTGTTGCTAAAGGCGGCCGCAATACACCGCTTCTCACCTACATCTTTCTTCTTTGACGTCTCCATTATTAATTGAACAAATTGCAAAAGATTCAGCAACACAGATGTCCAGAATACTGTGGAATTATGCGATGGAAAGAGACGACAGACGGTATAGCTGTGAACGGTGCTGGACCAAAATGTCCTCATACTGCAACATTTTAGCATGATACTTCCGCGCGAAATTTAAAATTGAAATTTAGTAAACTAAACCGGCTGTATTGACATGTGTTGCAATGTTAATATTTCATCATTGATATATAAACTATCAGACTGCGTGGTCGGTTGTAGTGGGTTTCAGTAGGCCTTTAAGGTTGCACTTTTTTTGCATTCTTTTAAAACTTCCAATGGCGTTACGTCAACATGTTGGCACAGTTCTGCCTTAAAAATGGTTGGAAACACTTTTTTTTTTACTTAGCAAGACTCTCCCTGTATGTTTTTTTTTAATCTATTTCTACAAATATTATACTTTTATTTCCTCTGTGACACACTGAAGGAAGTCATATTGCATTCAGGTGTCGTCCATGGCAACCTGCACTGACTCACCTCACACACACACACACACACACACACACACACACACACACACACACACACACACACACACACAGTTCGCACCCCCCCTCCAACAGTTCAAAGTGACTGTGGCTGTCTAGCCTGCACGTTTAATGTTTAAGTATTGGGAGCGGCTGGAGAGAGCAAATAAAATAACTTTACACACATTGTAACTATTGCGAAACTCCGCAGAGCAGCGCCGCCTCAGTCGTGACACCCTTTCATACTTCACCATGCTTCTTCAGAAATGTTCAGAAAAAGGAAGGCTGAAAGAAAAGGCGGACGTGTTCATGCAGTGATTGTTCCCGCTAATCCGTCTGACAATGTTGCTAAACATTCTGACATGACGAGGCTTTAACGTGCGGTTACCCCGACCCCAACTACAGTCGTATAGTCGCGTCAACAAATCCAAATGTCTTGTCGGCCATCTTGAAAGGTAACGGCAGATTAGCCGTCACATGTGACCTTAATTGTGTAACGACCTCAATCCCTCCGCGATTGTTTGGTGGAAAGCAGCCTAACTTTTGCTGCGTCACCGCCACAAGCAACGCCAGCGTGGGAAACAACACTTGAGAACCCGCTTGCAACTATTTTGTGATGAGACACGACTTCCACAATACCAATGAAAACCCAACCTTTATCATTGGTATTGTGGAAGTCGTGTCTCATCACAAAATAGTTGCAAGCGGGTTCTCAAGTGTTGTTTCCCACGCTGGCGTTGCTTGTGGCGGTGACGCAGCAAAAGTTAGGCTGCTTTCCACCAATGAAAACCCAACCTTTAGGGGAAGGAGCCTGAGCTAGTGCGCGAGGTAGAGAAGTTGCGGCTGGATATAGTCGGACTCACCTCGACGCACAGCAAGGGCTCTGGAACCAGTTCTCTCGAGAGGGACTGGACCCTCTTCCACTCTGGCGTTGCCGGCAGTGAGAGGCGACGGGCTGGGGTGGCAATTCTGGTTGCCCCCCGGCTCAAAGCCTGTACGTTTGAGTTCAACCCAGTGGACGAGAGGGTAGCTTCCCTTCGCCTTCGGGTGGGGGGACGGGTCCTGACTGTTGTTTGTGCTTACGCACCAAACAGCAGTTCAGAATACCCACCCTTTTTGGGTACACTCGAGGGAGTACTGGAAAGTGCTCCTCCGGGTGATTCCCTTGTCCTACTGGGAGACTTCAACGCTCATGTTGGCAACGACAGTGAAACCTGGAGAGGCGTGATTGGGAAGAATGGCCGCCCGGATCTAAACCCGAGTGGTGTTTTGTTATTGGACTTTTGTGCTCGTCACAGTTTGTCGATAACAAACACCATGTTCAAACATAAGGGTGTCCATATGTGCACTTGGCACCAGGACACCCTAGGCCGCAGTTCCATGATCGACTTTGTAGTTGTGTCATCGGATTTGCGGCCTTATGTTTTGGACACTCGGGTGAAGAGAGGGGCGGAGCTTTCTACCGATCACCACCTGGTGGTGAGTTGGCTGCGATGGTGGGGGAGGATGCCGGACAGACCTGGCAGGCCCAAGCGCATTGTGAGGGTCTGCTGGGAACGTCTGGCAGAGTCTCCTGTCAGAGAGAGTTTCAATTCACACCTCCGGGAGAACTTTGAACATGTCACGAGGGAGGTGCGGGACATTGAGTCCGAGTGGACCATGTTCCGAACCTCTATTGTCGAGGCGGCTGATTGGAGCTGTGGCCGCAAGGTTGTTGGTGCCTGTCGTGGCGGTAATCCCAGAACCCGTTGGTGGACACCAGCAGTGAGGGATGCCGTCAAGCTGAAGAAGGAGTCCTATCGGGTTCTTTTGGCTCATAGGACTCCGGAGGCAGTGGACGGGTACCGACGGGCCAAGCGGTGTGCAGCTTTAGCGGTCGCGGAGGCAAAAACTCGGACATGGGAAGAGTTCGGGGAAGCCATGGAAAACGACTTCCGGACGGCTTCGAAGCGATTCTGGACCACCATACGGCGCCTCAGGAAGGGGAAGCAGTGCACTATCAACACCGTGTATGGTGCGGATGGTGTTCTGCTGACTTCGACTACGGATGTTGTGGATCGGTGGAGGGAATACTTCGAAGACCTCCTCAATCCCACCAACACGTCTTTCTTTGAGGAAGCGGTGCCTGGGGAATCTGTAGTGGACTCTCCTATTTCTGGGGCTGAGGTCGCTGAGGTAGTTAAAAAGCTCCTCGGCGGCAAGGCCCCGGGGGTGGATGAGATCCGCCCGGAGTTCCTTAAGGCTCTGGATGCTGTGGGGCTGTCTTGGTTGACAAGACTCTGCAGCATCGCGTGGACATCGGGGGCGGTACCTCTGGATTGGCAGACCGGGGTGGTGGTCCCTCTCTTTAAGAAGGGGGACCGGAGGGTGTGTTCCAACTATCGTGGGATCACACTCCTCAGCCTTCCCGGTAAGGTTTATTCAGGTGTACTGGAGAGGAGGCTTCGCCGGATAGTCGAACCTCGGATTCAGGAGGAACAGTGTGGTTTTCGTCCTGGTCGTGGAACTGTGGACCAGCTCTATACTCTCGGCAGGGTTCTTGAGGGTGCATGGGAGTTTGCCCAACCAGTCTACATGTGCTTTGTGGACTTGGAGAAGGCATTCGACCGTGTCCCTCGGGAAGTCCTGTGGGGAGTGCTCAGAGAGTATGGGGTATCGGAATGTCTTATTGTGGCAGTCCGCTCCCTGTATGATCAGTGTCAGAGCTTGGTCCGCATTGCTGGCAGTAAGTCGGACACGTTTCCAGTGAAGGTTGGACTCCGCCAAGGCTGTCCTTTGTCACCGATTCTGTTCATAACTTTTATGGACAGAATTTCTAGGCGCAGTCAAGGCGTTGAGGGGTTCCGGTTTGGTGGCCACGGGATTAGGTCTCTGCTTTTTGCAGATGATGTAGTCCTGATGGCTTCATCTGGCCGGGATCTTCAGCTCTCACTGGATCGGTTCGCAGCCGAGTGTGAAGCGACCGGAATGAGAATCAGCACCTCCAAGTCCGAGTCCATGGTTCTCGCCCGGAAAAGGGTGGAGTGCCATCTCCGGGTTGGGGAGGAGACCCTGCCCCAAGTGGAGGAGTTCAAGTACCTAGGAGTCTTGTTCACGAGTGGGGGAAGAGTGGATCGTGAGATCGACAGGCGGATCGGTGCGGCGTCTTCAGTAATGCGGACGTTGTATCGATCCGTTGTGGTAAAGAAGGAGCTGAGCCGGAAGGCAAAGCTCTCAATTTACCGGTCGATCTACGTTCCCATCCTCACCTATGGTCATGAGCTTTGGGTCATGACCGAAAGGATAAGATCACGGGTACAAGCGGCCGAAATGAGTTTCCTCCGCCGGGTGGCGGGGCTCTCCCTTAGAGATAGGGTGAGAAGCTCTGCCATCCGGGAGGAGCTCAACGTAAAGCCGCTGCTCCTCCACATCGAGAGGAGCCAGATGAGGTGGTTCGGGCATCTGGTCAGGATGCCACCCGAACGCCTCCCTAGGGATGTGTTTAGGGCACGTCCAGCTGGTAGGAGGCCACGGGGAAGACCCAGGACACGTTGGAAAGACTATGTCTCCCGGCTGGCATGGGAACGCCTTGGGATCCCCCGGGAAGAGCTAGACGAAGTGGCTGGAGATAGGGAAGTCTGGGCTTCCCTGCTTAGGCTGCTGCCCCCGCGACCCGACCTCGGATAAGCGGAAGATGATGGATGGATGGATGGATGGACCCAACCTTTAGTTGTACTGTGAAAATATTTTAATCAATTCTTCCAAAACGAGTACGTCGGTTTTTGCATGACATACTTTTTGTAG
The DNA here is from genome assembly GCF_033978795.1 of Nerophis ophidion. Lineage (NCBI taxonomy): Eukaryota > Metazoa > Chordata > Actinopteri > Syngnathiformes > Syngnathidae > Nerophis > Nerophis ophidion. Next base: position 45,558,963 of record NC_084625.1, read on the forward strand.
GATTCAGGACCATCCATCCATCCATTTATTACCGCTTATTCCCTTTTGGGGTCGCAGGGGGCGCTGGCGCCTATCTCAGCTACAATCTGGCGGAAGGCGGTTTACACCCTGGACAAGTCGCCACCTCATCACAGGGCCAACACAGACAGACAGACAACATTCACACTCACAATCACACACCAGAGCCAATTTTAGTGTTGCCAATCAACCTATCCCCAGGTGCATGTCTTTGGAGGTGGGAAGAAGCCGGAGTACCCGGAGAGAACCCACGCAGTCAAGGGGAGCACATGCAAACTCCACATAGAAAGATCCCGGGCCTGGGATTGAAACCAGGACTGCAGGACCTTCGTATTGTGAGGCAGACGCACTAACCACTCTCCCACCGTGAAGGATTCAGGACCAGTGTTTTAAAAAGTAATTACCGTATTTTTCGGACGATAAATCGCAGTATTTTTTCATAGTTTGCCCGGGGGTGCAACTTATACTCAGGAGCGACTTATGTGTGAAATTATTAACACATTAGCGTATATCAAATAATTGGCTATTTAGCTCATTCATGTAAGAGACTAGACGTATAAGATTTCATCTGATTTAGCGATTAGGAGTGACAGATTGTTTGGTAAACGTATAGCATGTTTTATATGTTATAGTTATTTGAATGACTCTTACCATAATATCTTACAAACACATTATGGTTTTCAAATATAATTTGAAATATGGACTCGTCAGACCACAGAACACGTTTTCACTCTGCATCAGCCCATCTTAGGTGAGCTCGGGCCCAGCCAAGCCGCCGGCGTTTCAGGATATTGTTGATAAATAGGTTTGGCTTTGCATAGTAGAGTTTTAACTTGCACTTACAGATTTAGCGACCAACTGTAGTTACTGACAGTGGTTTTATGAAGTGTTCCTGAGCACATGCGGTGATATCCTTTACACACTGATGTCGGTTTTTGATGCAGTTCCGCCTGAGGGATCAAAGGTCTGTAATATCATCGCTTACGTGCAGTGATTTCTCCAGATTCTCTGAACTTTTTGATGATTTTACGGACCGTAGATGGTAAAATCCCTAAATTCCTTGTAATAGCTCGCTGAGAAATGTTTCTAAAACTGTTCGACAATTTGCTTACAAAGTGGTGACCCTCGCCCCATCCTTGTTTGTGAATTACTTAGCATTTCATGGAAGCTGCTTTTATACCCAATCATGGCACCCACCTGTTCCCAATTAGCCTGCACACCTGTGGGATGTTCCAAATAAGTGTTTGATGAGCAGTCCTCAACTTAATCAGTATTTATTGCCACCTTTCCCAACTTCTTTGTCACGTGTTGCTGGCATCAAATTGTAAAGTTAATGATTACTTGCAGAAAAAAAAAATGTTTATCGGTTTGAACATCCAATATGTTGTCTTTGTAGCATATTCAACTGAATATGGGTTGAAAATGATTTGCAAATCATTGTATTCCGTTTATATTTACATCTAACACAATTTCCCAACTCATATGGAAACGGGGTTTGTAGGTTAACATACCAGGCACCTTCTCAGTTGCTTATTTATGCCTCATATAACGTACACTTATTCAGCCTGTGGTTCACTATTCTTTATTTATTTTAAATTGCCTTTCAAATGTCTATTCTTGGTGTTGGGTTTTATCAAATAAATTTCCCCCAAAAATGTGACTTATACTCCAGTGCGACTTATATATGTTTTTTTTTCCTTTCTTATTATGCATTTTCGGCAGGTGTGACTTATACTCCGGAGCGACTTATACTCCGAAAAATACGGTAGTTATAGTGAGCTCCAACACAGGGCGGCACGGTGGGGTTAGTGTGTCTGCCTCACAATACGAAGGTCCTGGGTTCGATCTTGCGCTCGGGATCTTTCTGTGTGGAGTTTGCATGTTCTCCCCTTGACTGCGTGGGTTCCCTCCATGTATTCCGGCTTCCTCCCACCTCCAAAGACATGCACCTGGGGATAGGTTGATTGGCAACACTAAATGGTCCTTAGTGTGTGAATGTGAGTGTGAATGTTGTCTGTCTATCTGTGTTGGCCCTGCGATGAGGTGGCGACTTGTCCAGGGTGTACCCCGCCTTCCGCCCGATTGTAGCTGACATAGACTCCAGCGCCCCGTATATACATATATATATATATATATATATATATATATATATATATGTGTGTATATATATATATATACAGTTCACATTTCTGTTTATACTGAATTCCCATTTGAAAAGATCAGATTCCAATCTGATTTGGACAACCTCCGGATGTGGCCTGAATCCGATGCGACAAAATCAGATTTGAAGCACTTCGGAGCGTTCAGCCTGGAAAAAATATCCAAACTGTGTCACTTGAGGGCAAAAAATTCAGATTTAGTGTGCAGTGTAAACGGGGCCATTGACTTTGCTTCACAACTGAAGGTCCTGACATATATAAAAAAGTACTTGAATTGATACTGACTAGGTTTAGCTGGCAGACTTTGGCTAAAATGCTAGTTAAATCAATTTTTCACACGGCTTTGTCTCTAACTTGTTAGCTAACCAGCAAGGGAAAAGAAGCTATCTATCTTCATTCATAGTTTTGATGCCTTCAGTGACAATCTACAATGTAAATAGTCATGAAAATAAAGAAAACGCATTGAAATGAGAAGGTGTGTCCAAACTTTTTGGCCTGTCCTGCATATTCTCCGCCCCAAAAAAATTATCCCAATGGTAAATCATAATGAGATAAAAAGTCAAGACTGTGAGATAAAAAGTCGAAATGCTGAGATAAGACAGTGGAAATTCATAATTATTACATAAAAACTCATAATTACGAGGAAAAATGTCATAATTATGAAACAAACAGTGGAACGTGTAAGATATTTAGTCACAGTAGCAGCTTTTTGGCATGAGATCTCCTGTTCAGACACGGATTGTGCATTTTTTCGGGATTCATTTAAACGTTATTTGCAATAATTTAGATTATCAATCTCATAATTTTGACCTTGTATTTCATAATTACCATTTTCTTGTTTCATAATTTCGACTTTTTATCCCATAATTCTGACTTTCTATCCGATAATTTCGACTTCCATCTAATAATTATGACTTCATCTCATAATTACGTCATCATTTTGACTTCCTTATCCCACAGTTTTGACCTTTTTTGTCATAATTGTGACTTTTTATTTTACAATTATGAGGTTTTTATGTCATACCTTTGACTTTTTATGTCATAATTAGGACTGTGAGTGTGAATGTTGTCTGTCTATCTGTGTTGGCCCTGCGATGAGGTGGCGACTTGTCCAGGGTGTACCCCGCCTTCCGCCCGATTGTAGCTGAGATAAGCGCCAGCGCCCCCCGAGACCCCAAAAGGGAATAAGCGGTAGTAAATGGATGGATGGATAGGACTTTTATCTCATAATTACGATTTCTTTTTTTATCTCATAATTTCGATATTTTATTTCATCAATATGAAGGGACAAGCAGTAGAAAAATGGATGGATGGATGGACTTTTGGTCTCATAATTAGGACTTTTTATCCGATAAATTTGACTTCCATCTCATAATTATGACTTTTTATGTCATAATTTCAACTTCCTTATCCCACAGTTTTGACCTTTTATCTCATAATTGTGACTTTTTATTTTACAATTAAAGAGGTTTTTAAGTCATACCTTTGAATTTTTGGGTCATAATTAGGACTTTTATCTCATAATTACGTAACTTTTTTTTTATTTCATATTTTCAATATTTTATTTCATAATTATGAGGGGACAAGCGGTAGAAAAATGAATGGACTTTTGATTTCATAACTATGACTTTTTATCCGATAATTTCGACTTTCATCTCATAATTATGACTTTTTATGTCATAATTTCGACTTCCTTATCCCACAGTTTTGACCTTTTATCTCAAAATTGTGATTTTTTTTTTTTACCATTATGAGGTTTTTAAGTCATACCTTCCACTTTTTATGTTATAATTAGGACTTTTATCTCATGATTATGAAAAAAAATTGTATCTGATCATTTCGATATTTTATTACATAATTATGAAGGGACACACGGTAGAAAATGCATGGATGGATGGTCTTTTGATCTCATAGTTATGACTTTGTATCCGATAATTTCAACTTCCTTCTCGAAATTATGACTTTATCTCACAATTATGTCATAATTTCGACTTCCTTATCCCACAGTTTTGACCTCTTATCTCATAATTGTGACTTTTTATTTTACGATTATGGAGGTTTTTAAAGGCTGACTGAAACCCACTACTACCGACCACGCAGTCTGATAGTTTATATATCAATGATGAAATATTAACATTGCAACGCATGCCAATGCGGCCGGTTTAGTTTACTGAATTACAATTTTAAACTTCCCGCGGAGTTTCTTGTTGAAAACGTCACGTATGATGGCGCGTGTGCGTGATGTCTCGGGTTGAAGGGGACATATTAGCCCAGCACCACTTACGGCTAAACGTCGTCTCTTTTCATCGCATAATTACACAGTGACTTGGACATCTGTGTTGCTGAATCTTTTGCAATTTGTTCAATTAATAATGGAGACTATAAAGAAGAATGCTGTTGGTGGAAAGCGGTGGATTGCAGCTAACTTTAGCACTGAAACACAGCCGGTGTTTCTTTGTTTGTTGTGAAGCTTTAACACAGAGCGGTCAAGCGAACATTTTTCTCTACGTCAACCAGCAAGTTTTTTGGATGGGAAAATTGTGATATTAAGTCGGCTCTTACCGGAGACCTCAGTGAATTATGGGACTTCATCCTGTAGCTGTCAAAAAGGCAGCTGTGATCTTGGCTCCTCCATCGGCTTCTCTGAGAGACACTGGCGTTTACCACAGCCATCCAACTTTCAGGTATGTCTTTACAATCTCACTAAAACACTATTAGAACAATAAGTAGATAAGCGATCTTCCAGAATTATCCTAGTAAATGTGTCTAATTACATCTGAAACGCTACCACTGCCGCCGCCTGACGCAGTCGCTTTTTCTTTTTTTTCTTTTTTTGTGCTTCACTCTAACTTTCCTTATCCACAAATCTTTCATCCTCGCTCAAATTAATGGGGAAATTGTCGCTTTCTCGGTCTGAATAGCTCTCGCTGCTGGAGGCTCACATTATAAACAATGTGAGGATGTGTGGAGCCCTCACACTGATGACGTCACGCGCACATCGTCTGCTACTTCCGGTACAGGCAAGGCTTTTTTATTAGCAACCAAAAGTTGCAAACTTTATCGTGGATGTTCTCTACTAAATCCTTTCAGCAAAAATATGGCAATATGGCGAAATGATCAAGTGTGACACATAGAATGGACCTGCTATCCCCGTTTGAATAAGAAAATCTCATTTCAGTAGGCCTTTAAATCATACCGTTGACCTTTTGTCATAATTATGACTTTTATCTCATGATTATGATTTTTTTTTTTTAATCTAATGATTTCGATGTTTTATTACATAATTATGAAGGGACAAGCGGTAGAAAATGGATGGATGGATGGACTTTTGATCTCATAATTATGACTTTTTGTCCGATAATTTCGACTTCCATCTCATAATTCTGACTTTATCTCATAATTATGACTTTTTATGTCATAATTTCGACTTCCTTATCTCACAGTTTTGACCTTTTATCTCATAATTGTGACTTTTTATTTTACACCTATGAGGTTTTTAAGTCATACCTTGGACTTCTTATGTCATAATTAGGACTTTTATCTCATAATGACGATTTCTTTTTCATCTCATAATTTCGATATTTTATTTCATCATTATGGAGACAAGCGGTAGAAAAATGGATGGATCGATGGACTTTTGATCTCATAATTATGACCTTTTATCCGATAAATTTGACTTCCTTCTCATAATTATGATTTTTTATCTGATAAATTCATCGGATAGGCTTTTTTATTAGCGACCAAAAGTTGCAAACTTTATCGTGGATGTTCTCTACTAAATCCTTTCAGCAAAAATATGGCAATATCACGAAATGATCAAGTATGACACATAGAATGGACCTGCTATCCCCGTTTAAATAAGAACATCTCATTTCAGTAGGCATTTATAAGCTATCATAATTATGATTTATTTTAGTGGTGGGAACAAGCTTGACATATAAACAATAAATATATTAATAAATATTCACTTTTTCAACTCAATTGTTACGTAAGAAAAAAAAATGGTACTCACGTTGATGAGGCTAATTAGCCGCAGGTGATGATGATGAGGATGATGATTATGTCACGGTGGTAAAATAAAATAAAAAAAACAATTTCATCGAAAATTTTAAGAGACACTTAACCCGTCGTTCTTATATTGTATTCATTCTTCTTCATGTAGCAAAGTATCTGGCAATGTCTGCTGATAGCTAATTAGCTCGAAGCTAAGCTAACGTCTGTTAGCATAGCAATAAAGAGGTCCGCCTTTTGTCTTCCACTTGGGGGTTTGGAACCCGCAGAACGTCACGGGATTTCAAATAATTCCGAATATTGAACATTATTCAGTGATATTCATACAAAAACACAACAGCACAGACATACTGTTCACACACGGAGCTGTTTGGAGCAGCTTCTTCAAAGTGAGCTTTAGAGAACAGATCTCAAAAAAAGTGGATGTGTGCCGACTCACATACACACACACGCATCCAGGCATCCATGCCACTACAGATCCAATCCAGTCCATAGTGGATCTAACATAATAGTGAGAGTCCAGTCCATAGTGGATCTAAGATAATAGTGAGAGTCCAGTCCATAGTGGATCTAACATAATAGTGAGAGTCCAGTCCATACTGGATCTAGCATAGTATTGTAAGAGTCCAGCCCATAGTGGATCTAGCATAGTATTGTAAGAGTCCAGTCCGTAGTGGCTCTAACATAATAGTGAGAGTCCAGTCCACAGTGGATCTAACATAATATTGTGAGAGTTCAGTCCATAGTGGATCTAACATAATAGTGAGAGTCCAGTCCACAGTGGATCTAACATAATATTGTGAGAGTTCAGTCCATAGTGGATCTAACATAATAGTGAGAGTCCAGTCCGTAGTGGATCTAACAAAATAGTGAGAGTCCGGTCCATAGTGGATCTAACGTAATATTGTGTGAGTCCAGTCCATAGTGGATCCAACATAATAGTGAGAGTCCAGTCCATAGTGGATCCAACATAATATTGTGAGAGTCCAGTCCATAGTGGATCCAACATAATAGTGAGAGTCCAGTCCATAGTGGATCTAACATAATAGTGAGAGTCCAGTCCATAGTGGATCTAACATAATAGTGAGAGTCTAGTCCATAGTGGATCTAACATAATAGTGATAGTCCAGTCCACAGTGGATCTAACATAATAGTGAGAGTCCAGTCCATAGTGGATCTAACATAATATTGTGAGAGTTCAGTCCATAGTGGATCTAACATAACAGTGAGAGTCCAGCCCATAGTGGATCTAGCATAGTATTGTAAGAGTCCAGTCCATAGTGGCTCTAACATAATAGTGAGAGTCCAGTCCACAGTGGATCTAACATAATATTGTGAGAGTTCAGTCCATAGTGGATCTAACATAATAGTGAGAGTCCAGTCCGTAGTGGATCTAACAAAATAGTGAGAGTCCAGTCCATAGTGGATCTGGCATAATATTGTGTGAGTCCAGTCCATAGTGGATCCAACATAATAGTGAGAGTCCAGTCCATAGTGGATCCAACATAATATTGTGAGAGTCCAGTCCATAGTGGATCCAACATAATAGTGAGAGTCCAGTCCATAGTGGATCTAACATAATATTGAGAGTCCAGTCCATAGTGGATCTAACATAATAGTGATAGTCCAGTCCATAGTGGATCTAACATAATAGTGAGAGTCCAGTCCATAGTGGATCTAACATAATAGTGAGAGTCCAGTCCATAGTGGATCTAACATAATATTGTGTGAGTCCAGTCCACAGTGGATCTAACATAATAGTGAGAGTCCAGTTCATAGTGGATCTAACATAATAGTGAGAGTCCAGTCCTTAATGGATCCAACATAATAGTGAGAGTCCAGTCCAGATTGGATCCAACATAATATTGTGTGAGTTCAGTACATAGTGGATCTAACATAATAGTGAGAGTCCAGCCCATAGTGGATCTAGCATAGTATTGTGAGAGTCCAGTCCATAGTGGATCTAGCATAGTATTGTGAGAGTCCAGTCCAGATTGGATCCAACATAATATTGTGTGAGTTCAGTACATAGTGGATCTAACAAAATAGTGAGAGTCCGGTCCATAGTGGATCTAACGTAATATTGTGTGAGTCCAGTCCATAGTGGATCCAACATAATATTGTGAGAGTCCAGTCCATAGTGGATCCAACATAATAGTGAGAGTCCAGTCCATAGTGGATCTAACGTAATAGTGAGAGTCCAGTCCATAGTGGATCCAACATAATAGTGAGAGTCTAGTCCATAGTGGATCTAACATAATAGTGATAGTCCAGTCCACAGTGGATCTAACATAATAGTGAGAGTCCAGTCCATAGTGGATCTAACATAATATTGTGAGAGTTCAGTCCATAGTGGATCTAACATAACAGTGAGAGTCCAGCCCATAGTGGATCTAGCATAGTATTGTAAGAGTCCAGTCCATAGTGGCTCTAACATAATAGTGAGAGTCCAGTCCACAGTGGATCTAACATAATATTGTGAGAGTTCAGTCCATAATGGATCTAACATAATAGTGAGAGTCCAGTCCGTAGTGGATCTAACAAAATAGTGAGAGTCCAGTCCATAGTGGATCTGGCATAATATTGTGTGAGTCCAGTCCATAGTGGATCCAACATAATAGTGAGAGTCCAGTCCATAGTGGATCCAACATAATATTGTGAGAGTCCAGTCCATAGTGGATCCAACATAATAGTGAGAGTCCAGTCCATAGTGGATCTAACATAATAGTGAGAGTCCAGTCCATAGTGGATCTAACATAATATTGAGAGTCCAGTCCATAGTGGATCTAACATAATAGTGTGAGTCCAGTCCATAGTGGATCTAACATAATAGTGAGAGTCCAGTTCATAGTGGATCTAACATAATAGTGAGAGTCCAGTCCATAGTGGATCTAACATAATAGTGAGAGTCCAGTTCATAGTGGATCTAACATAATAGTGAGAGTCCAGTCCTTAATGGATCCAACATAATAGTGAGAGTCCAGTCCAGATTGGATCCAACATAATATTGTGTGAGTTCAGTACATAGTGGATCTAACATAATAGTGAGAGTCCAGCCCATAGTGGATCTAGCATAGTATTGTGAGAGTCCAGTCCATAGTGGATCTAGCATAGTATTGTGAGAGTCCAGTCCATAGTGGATCTAGCATAATATTGTGAAAGTCCAGTCCATAGTGGATCTAACATAATAGTGACAGTCCAGTCCATAGTGGATCTAACATAATAGTGAGAGTCCAGTCCATAGTGGATCTAGCATAGTATGGTGAGAGTCCAGTCCATAGTGGATCTAGCATAGTATTGTGAGAGTCCAGTCCATAGTGGATCTAGCATAATATTGTGAAAGTCCAGTCCATAGTGGATCTAACATAATAGTGACAGTCCAGTCCATAGTGGATCTAACATAATAGTGACAGTCCAGTCCATAGTGGGGCCAGCAGGAGACCATCCAGAGCGGAGATGGGTCAGAAGCGCAGAGATGTCCCCAACCGATGCACAGGCGAGCGGTCCATCCCAGATCCCGACTTTGGACAGCGAGCGGTTCATCCGTGGCCCCTGAACCTGTGCCCCCTCCCGCCCACGAGGGAGAGGGGAGCAGAGCAAAAAAGAAACGGCAGATCAACTGGTCTAAAAAGGCGGTCTCTTTAAAGGCTAGAGTATACAAATGAGTTTTAAGAGGGGACTTAAATGCTTCAACTGAGGTAGCATCTCTCACTGTTACCGGGAGGTCATTCCAGAGTACTGGAGCCCCAATAGAAAACAAATGATAAGTGTGACCAGTAGATGGCAGTCACACATAAGAGATATGCGTAGACTGCAATATGATGGCAGTAAGCAACACCAATGTCATGGTCCACGTCTTGGACCATGTCATATTCTGGTTTTGTTTCTGTTTTGTTATCACCGTGTTGTATTTGGCTCTCCTCGTTCCCGGTGGCACTTCCTGGTTGGTTTTTGTTGTCGTAGCAACGCATTTGTGTCACCTGCCTTCCGTGTGATCACGCACACCTGCCTTCTGATTTATCTCCTTATTTAAGACCGCCTTTGTTGCACATTCGCTCTCGGACTGTAATTTGCTATCCAATGCAACAGGATACGTCGCTATCCCTGCTTGTGGTAAAGACTTTGTATTCATTAGCTTCCACGCTAGTTCTGTGTTTGTTTACCTAGCTCACGTGCTAGCGCTTTCAGTTATTTCTAGCTCCCACGCTAGTTCTGTTGGTTTTGTCTATAGTGCCTTTGTGCAAGTGTTTTCTGTTTCTGGTCTGTTTTATAATGCAAATAAATCATAATTTCTTACCTTCCCGCTGTGTTCCATCCCACAAGAGAACAACTCTTCACTATGATGCCAGCGAATCGTTACAATCAAAACTTTAAATGTTTCATTGAGAATATAGAACATTACACGCGGCGCTCAAAAATGTATCAGAATGTTTTTAGCACGACTTGCTATGAAGCCGCACAGCTTGATGGATTGTCGGCGAGTTAAACATACAAGTGGTTTAAATGTAACTTAGATATTGGGTTTCACTATGTAAAGCGCTTTGAGTCACTAGAGAAAAGCGCTATATAAATATGATTCACTTCACTTCACTTCACAAGTATTATTACAGTGCGTGTATAAGGACCGCAAAATGGCACCTGTTAGCAGTCATATTATCTGTCCTTTTGTTTCACAATGTTATGTAAAAGCAGCTTTTCCTACCTTCTGGTACCTGCTGATCTGTATTTGGGATCTGCATAAATCCTGAAAATGTGCTCGCGTCGGCAATTGTAGTCCGTAGTTATAAGCTTCTTCTTTTTGTCTATCTTCTTATGTGGCATTCATTTTCCGCTGTTGCCATTTGCAATATAAAGTGGTATAAAGTTCTTACTTATATCTGTCAGTAGACTCACTATCAAAGTGCTAAAAATCTGTAGTGGGTTTACATTATTAACCCAAGGAACTTTAGTTAATAGAGGGTTCCGGTCGGACGGTTTTTCACGGGACACATTTTTCGCCGATGTTGTTGCACTAGTGAGCCACGGATGAGGAGCTGCTGCTCCATTATTGACTTAAGTAAAGTCTGAAAGTCATTGTGGAAGTCGCCTTCCAGTGGGTCCTCCAGACCACCAAGCATTTCTCTGCGAGCACGTTTCATGGTGCGATACCATTTTATTTTTCAATAAAAGGCTGTCGATTACTTTCCAGCAATTGTCTTTTTTGGCTTATAGTCCCTAGTGTGTGAATGTGAGTGTGAATGTTGTCTGTCTATCTGTGTTGGCCCTGCGATGAGGTGGCGACTTGTCCAGGGTGTAACCCGCCTTCCACCCGATTGTATTCCGAAGGGAATATGCGGTAAAAAAATGGATGGATGGAAAGGGCTTTGACAGGCACGCTCTCTCTCTCTCTCACGCCCGCTCCCACCTCTTCTCCCAGGCTGCTGCTTAGACAGAGCGATAGGTGATTAAATAATAAGGCCCACCTGGGCCATCTACGCACCTGTCATTGACCTTGAGGTCGGTCCTGGCACACCCCGCTTCGCTGTAGGCCCACAGGCCGCGCCCTCCTCCAAAGTCATTAAAACAGTTAGCTCCGTCTTCTGACACTTCTTCCAGTCCCGTCCTTGCACGCTACACCGCTGACCAAAGAACCACCATCACATGTTATGTAGACCAGTGTTTTTCAACCACTGTGCCACGATACGGTCTGGTATGCCGTTAAATATATTTTTCGCAAACCAGTAATTATAATCCGCAAATATGCCATTGTTGAGGCTGGTTAGAGGTCGGCAGAGTAACTGTGTAGTACTCTTCCATATCAGTAGGTGGCAGCAGGTAGCTAATTGCTTTGTAGATGTCGAGAACATGGTTTGTGGTGATCACAATATGCAGACGACAGCGGGAGGCAGTGTGCGGGTACTAATGCTTAAACCAAAAATAAACAAAAGTCATTGAAGCTTGGGGATGGCTACGCAAAACTAAACCAAAACTGAACTGGTTACAAAGTAAACAAAAACAGAATGCTGGACGACAGCAAAGACTTACAGCGTATGCAGCAGACGGCATCCTCAAAGTACATACATAATATGACAATCAACACCAAAATAGGAGCACAAGACAAGAACTAAAACACTACACACAGAAAAACACCGAAAACTTTAAAATAAGTCACGGCGTGATGTAACAGGTGGTGACAGTACACCTACTTCGAGACAAGAGCTATAGTGATGCATGCTTGGTCATGGTTTGAATTCATATCCAAAAATTGTGAGAACCACTTTTTACTGTCAATATCAGCTGCCGAGTTTAATTTTTAATGTTTTCTGCTGGTGGTGTGCCTCTGGATTTTTTTTAATGAAAAATATGTGCCTCAGTTTAGAAAAGGTTGCAAAACACTGATGTAGACCACAAGAATTGAAATGTAGAAAAAAAATCCTAATATGACTCCTTTTAATGCGCCTTTTGCACGAAAAAAGACCTGAACAGACCCGCTCATCGGCAGTGCGTCTTTTAATCTGAGGCGCCTTATGGTCCGAAAAATACAGTAATATCAAGATAATACTTAAATTGAAAATAATTAAAGTTAAAATTGTATCAAAACAAACTTTTAACAAAGTGATCACTGCAAAATAGTGCATTCTTTCACTCTGTTCCCTCGTTCAGTAAAATCTCGTACTCTTCCGCCATTTTTGATAAACTCTCGAGAAAGTGTTATGCCTTTTCGCGATTTCAACGATCCGTACAGCTGAAAACAACACAAGCATAGGGCTTTTTTTCCTCCGAAAAAGGCTAAATGGCGCCTGGTACCCGATGAGAACAGAGCTGGCTTGACCACTGCGCAAACTTAACGGGACGTGACGTCAGTCAAATCCAAGCAATAGCCGCCACCTTGGCTACGTGGAAGAAAATGATGTGATTCTTACAACGATTCGCGATTCAATTTGATTGTGACGATTCGATTGGGAACACATTTTCATTTCAAAACAATTCATGTACCGTAAAAAAGAAGCTTAACGACTACGGTGTCGTCAGGGACTACAAAGGCGGACGCGCGCAATTTTTCAGGACTTATGCAGATCCCAAATACAGATCAGCAGGTACCAGAAGGTAAGAAAAGTTGCTTTTGTGTAAGATTGGGAAACAAAACACCAGATAATACGACTTACCTTATACACACACCATAATAATACCTGTATGTTGAGGCACAGTACAATCCATAAAGCCGTGCGGCTTCATAGCTTACCAAAGTCGTACTAAAACGTTTTAATAGATTTTTTGAGCGCCGTGTGTAATGTTGTATATTTTCAATTGAACATTGTGAGCGACTCACGCTGTCGTCGTGCGGGTTCCATGGACCACTCAGGAAGGACATTAATTGAGCAGGTTTGACTCTCGTTTATTTTTCAATAGCAAGCTGTCTTCCGGCATGGTCGCTTTTCAGTTCCTTCTCCGCTGCTCGCTCCTCGGTCGCTTTTCAGCCGGCCGCGTCTCCGTCTCTCGTGTCTCGCTCTCTGTTGTTCTCGCTCTTCAGGTTCTGCTGCGGGCTCTCCTCATCCTTCTGTCTCACCCTCCTCCGCTGCTGCCCTTTTATACAGCCAGAGGAGATAAGTTGATCGTGTGCCGGTGCGCGATCCACGCACCTGTATTAGATTGCAGCGTCGCTCCCGGCACGCCCCGCCTCTACGCCTCCTTGCCGCCATCTTGGGCCGGGCTCCAGCGTGCCCTGCCCCGCTGCTCCTCTCCACAAACATATAAAATGTTGTGTTGTTAACTTAAGTCATATTGCAGTCTACACGTATCTACCATGAATTTACTATGAATTGATTAACGTGGACCCCGACTCAAACAAGTTGAAAAACTTATTCGGGTGTTACCATTTAGTGGTCAATTGTACGGAATATGTACTGTACTGTGCAATCTACTAATAAAAGTCTCAATCAATAAATCTCTAATGTTTGACTGCCATCTACTGGTCATATTTATAATTTCACCATGTATCAAATAAAATACCTTCGAGGTCGGTAAACAAAACCCGAATTATTCTGTACATTAGGCGCACCGGGTTATAAGGCGCAATGTCGAGTTTTGAGAGAAAAAAAAAGGATTTTAAGTAATGGTAAATGGGTTATACTTGTATTTTTACCTTTTTAAGGAACTCAAAAAGCTTGGACACTATTACCACATTCACCCATTCACACACACACACTGATGGCGCGAGCTGTAATGCAAGGCGCTAACCACGACCCATCAGGAGCAAGGGTGAAGTCTCTTGCTCAAGGACACAACGGACGTGACGAGGTTGGTAGAAGGTTGGGATCGAACCAGGAACTCTGAGGTTGCTGGCACGGCCACACTCCCAAAGGCGCCACGCCGTCCCTGTTTACTTGAGTCATGATGCAGTCTACACGTATCTCTAATGTTTGACTGCCATCTACTAGTCACATTTATCATTTCACCATGTACCAAATAAAATACCTTCGAGGTCGTTAAGCAAAACCTGAATTATTCCATACATTAAGGCGGGTTTTGAGAGAAAAAAAAGGATTTTAAGTGCGCCTTATAGTCCGGAAAATACAGTAATATACCGGTAATATTTGGCATATACATCATATTATTAAAAAAAAAAAATTGTTGCAGGTTACAAAATATAGACGTCTTCAAATAAATCAATTCTTGAACATTTTTTTTTTATATAAATTGAGAATCGTAATCAAAAAGAATTGCGATTCGGAAGTTAATCGATTTTTTTTCCTGACACCACTAGTAAATATTGTGATTGTGGTTTCCAATAAGGGACTCAGTGTAGACGGTGTAGACCAGGCCTGGGCTATTATTTTGACTCGGGGGGGGGGGGCAAATTTTGAGAAACTAATGTATCTGGGGGCCGGTATATCTATTTTTAGGAACACTAATACAAAACCTCACAATAATGTCTGATTGAATACTAAAAACGGACTGCTTTAAAAAACTGAGTTGAATTTAAAATTTGCTACTGGATGAGACACCCAGAAAGTACATGACAATAATGTGGGATTTATACGCAGCCCCTAAAGCAAAGGCATGCGGTAAATTTAGGCCTGCGCTTATAAATTTGAGTGTGATGTAAGGACACCATCATGTAAAGCACATTTAATATAAAAAAACGTTATTATGGTCTTACCTTTACTTATAAATGAAGTCCATGACAGTTCCTTCTGATCAAAAGCATCGATGACTCGTTTATAGAAGTCTTCCTTATCTTTCTTCAGTTTTAAAAGTCTCTCTGTCTCGATGGAGATCTTCCTTTATTACCTCCTGCTTCGATTGAAAGTCCAGTTTAGAAAACTGTTTTATTTTAGATATGTGATCCTCCATGTTAAAAGTGCAAGCGAGAGGAAAAAATAAACGATCGCTGCTCACTCTTGCTGCTTGTTGTCACTTCTTCTGCAGCCGAGTTGTCGCAAGGAGGATCACTAGCACCCTCTACCACCAGGAGGCGGGAGTCACTTAATGACTAATTTTTGACACACGCAGCTACGGTATATTAATAAAACATAGCTGCTTACTGTTCTTTTTAGCATATTCAATAGCTTGGACCTTAAATCCTACTGAATAGCTCTTAATCTTCTTCCCTGTATGCGATTTCTAATGATTGAAATCAGCCTCCTCCATTTTGTGTCACAACTAGGCTTGAACATGGATTTTTTTCCCCGATGCAGATGAGGATCAGCACGAGCGAGGCGTGGACATGAGTACATGACATTTATTTAATAAACAAACAAACAACAAAAAGCGCTCACAATGGAGGAAGAAACTTGGCTAAACAGTACAAACGTGAAACAAAAACACCTGCTCGATGGCATGAAATGATGGACATAAACTAACGGACTGCACAAAAACAATTGGCTATGAACTATAAACAAAGACTTACTTGGACAAAAGGAACAGCGTAGCAAGGCATGAAGCAGATAAACGAGGGCGTGAAAGAGGTGCAGCATGGGTAGCGTGTGAGAAGATCCCAGGACGAAGACAAGAAAAAGAGTGACTTAAATAGCTATGATCATTAGTGAAAACAGGTGTGAGGCTGAGAACAGGGACGCGACAGGTGAAAACTAATGAGCAGGCATGGAAACAGACAAAACCAGGAAGTGCAAAACGTGACTGAATGTCCAAAATCAAAACATAACATGACAAAACAAAACATGGTCCATAGGTGTGACATTTTGAAAATGATGACAGGTGAAGTCTCATTCGTGACGTGACGAGTTTGACCCGGTGGAAATTCTAGGCATATGCTAATTATTTTGCGAAACGAGTTTGACCCGACGGAAATTCTAGACATGCGCTAATAAAAATAATATTTTGCGAAACAAGTTTGACCCGGCATTAATCCTGAGCCGGCGGTAATGCTAAGCACGCGCTAATTATTTTGCGAAACAAGTTTTATCCGGCAGTAATTCTAGGCAGGCGCATACTATATACCCGGCGGCAATTCAAGGAAATAGGGTAGTTGAAGACTTTTGATCATTAGAAAACATCAACGCACATCATAATGGCAGCTACAGTTTTGATTCTTACAAAAAAAATTATTTGGGAATGTCCGGTGGGCCAGATATAAAAGCCCATGTCTGGTGTAGACAGTATACTTATTGAAGTGTACTGACAGAAGTGTTCTGTTTGAAACATACTATAACAGTACGGACTGATAGCCTGCTACAGGTTTGATAGGGTAGGGACAAACTTTAAAAAACATTTTTTTAAAGACATTGTTTGCGTGATTCGTCAGAGGCCGCGGTGCACTTGCCAATAAGCGTCAACACCATTATTGGCGGTCGTCGACCAGTGGCAGGTAGTCGGCCGACGAGCCAAGGTGGAGGTCAGCCAGGATGAAGTTTAATGACACACTAACAACAACAAGGCTAGCAGCCATTAAAGGCCTACTGAAAGCCACTACTACCGACCACGCAGTCTGATAGTGACATTCGATACCGTGTAGAAGAAAAAAATTTGAGAAAATAAATCTGTGAATTTTACAGTGAAAAACTGGCAGCTCAGTCTCCAGGATTTTATCATAAAATTTACTTCACTGAATCACTGTAAATTAAAAAACAGTATCAATGTTATTTTTTCCATAACAATTCTGGTGACTAAAGGCCTACTGAAAGCCACTACTACCCACCACGCAGTCTGATAGTTTATATATCAATGATGAAATATTAACATTGCAACACATGCCAATACGGCCTTTTTAGTTTACTAAATCGCAATTTTAAATTTCGCGCGAATTATCCTGCTGAAAACATCACGGTGTGATGACGAGTATGACGTGTGACGTCGCGGATTTTGGTCAAGCACCGATCCCGGCTATAAGTAGTCTGCTTTAATCCCATAACTACAGAATATTCTGGACATCTGTGTTGCTGAATCTTTTGCAATTTGTTCAATTAATAAAGGAGACGTCAAAGAAGAAAGCTGTAGGTGGGAAGCGGTGTATTGCGGCCGCCTTTAGCCACACAAACACAGCCGGTGTTTCCTTGTTTACATTCCCGAAAGATGACGGTGAAGTTTTAATATGGAACAGAGAGTTTAAGCGAACATGGTTCCCTACCACATGTCAACCGGCAGGTTTTGGTGAAAAAATGGTGCTAATAAGATGGCTGTTACCGTAGACATGAGCGGAGAGCTTGCGTGATTCCTCATGCAGCTGCGGACTCTTTTGCCTCCTCCCACCAGCCGCCACCGGCTGCCCCCGACCGTCTGATACTTCCACCGTGGAGAAATAAATGATAAATGATAAATGGGTTGTACTTGTATAGCGCTTTTCTACCTTCAAGGTACTCAAAGCGCTTTGACACTACTTCCACATTTACCCATTCACACACACATTCACACATTGATGGACGGAGCTGCCATGCAAGGCGCCAACCAGCACCCATCAGGAGCAAGGGTGAAGTGTCTTGCTCAGGACACAACGGACGTGACGAGGTTGGTACTAGGAGGGATTTGAACCAGGGACACTCGGGTTGTGCACGGCCACTCTCCCACTGCGCCACGCCGTCCCGAAAGACGGAAAAAAAAATAATCTCAGCCCGGCCCGACCAGCTGCCTTGCCTCGTCGAGAAACGTTGCTTCCCTCAGAGACACTAGAGGTCACCACACCCGTGGCCACACCCCTTCGACTTTCAGGTATGACCACCATATAATCTCACTAAAACACTAGTAACACAATAAGCAGATAAGGGATTTTCCAGAATTATCCTAGTAAATGTGTCTAATAACATCGGAATCGCTCCCACTGCCCTTGCCTCTTTTTTTTTTCTAGTCCTTCACTTTCACTTTCCTCATTCACGAATCTTTCATCCTCGCTCAAAACAATGGGGAAATCGTCGCCTTCTCGGTCTGAATCGCTCTGGCTGCTGGTGGCCATGATTGTAAACAATGTGAGAATGTGAGGAGCTCCACAACCCGTGACGTCACGCGCACATCGTCTGCTACTTCCGGTACAGGCGAAGCTTTTTTATTAGCGACCAAAAGTTGTGAACTTTATCGTGGATGTTCTCTACTAAATCCTTTCAGCAAAAATATGGCAATATCGCGAAATGATCAAGTATGACACATAGAATGGACCTGATATCCCCGTTTAAATAAGAACATCTCATTTCAGAAGGCCTATAAATCACCGCTATTTGCTGGTCCATCCATCCATCCATCCATCTTCTTCCGCTTATCCGAGGTCAGGTCGCGGGGGCAGCAGCCTAAGCAGGTAAGACCAGACTTCCCTCTCCCCAGCCACTTCGTCCAGCTCCTCCCGGGCTATCCCAAGGCGTTCCCAGGCCAGCCGGGAGACATAGTCTTCCCAACGTGTCCTGGGTCTTGCCCGTGGCCTCCTACCGGTCGGACGTGCCCGAAACACCTCCCTAGGGAACCACCTCATCTGGCTCTTCTCCATGTGGAGGAGCAGGGGCTTTACTTGAGCTCCTACTTTGAGTTTCGGCCGCTTGTACCCGTGATTTTGTCCTTTCGGTCATGACCCAAAGCTCATGACCATAGGTGAGGATGGGAACGTAGATCGACCGGTAAATTGAGAACTTTGCCTTCCGGCTCAGCTCCTTCTTCACCACAACGGATCGGTACAACGTCCGCATTACTGAAGACGCCGCACCGATCCGCCTGTCGATCTCACGATCCACTCTTCCCTCACTCTTGAACAAAACTCCGAGGTACTTGAACTCCTCCTCTTGGGGCAGGGTCTACTCCCCAACCCGGAGATGGCACTCCACCCTTTTCCAGGCAAGAAAAGGGTGTCACCCACATCTGCGGTCATCTCTAAGGTTTCTCATAGTAATTCACATTGACATCCCATTGGGTTGTGAGTTTTTCCTTGCCCTTATGTGGGCTCTGAACCGAGGATGTTGTTGTGGCTTGTGCAGCCCTTTGAGACACTTGTGATTTAGGGCTATATAGAGGCGGAGCTATGTGCCATGTTATGATAGAGGCAGAGCTATGTGCCATGTTAAGATAGAGGCGGATCTATGTGCCATGTTAAGATAGAGGCGGAGCTATGTGCCATGTTATGATAGAGGCGGAGCTATGTGCCATGTTATGATAGAGGCGGAGCTATGTGCCATGTTATGATAGAGGCGGAGCTATGTGCCATGTTAAGATAGAGGCGGAGCTATGTGCCATGTTATGATAGATGCGGAACTATGTGCCATGTTAAGATAGCGGCGGAACTATGTGCTATGTTATGATAGAGGCGGAGCTATGTGCCATGTTAAGATAGAGGCGGAACTATGTGCCATGTTATGATAGAGGCGGAACTATGTGCCATGTTATGATAGAGGCGGAGCTATTTGCCATGTTATGATAGAGGCGGAACTATGTGCCATGTTAAGATAGAGGCGGAGCTATGTGCCATGTTATGATAGAGGCGGAGCTATGTGCCATGTTATGATAGAGGCGGAGTTATGTGCCATGTTATGATAGAGGCGGAGCTATGTGCCATGTTAAGATAGAGGCGGAGCTATGTGCCATGTTAAGATCGAGGCGGAACTATGTGCCATGTTAAGATAGAGGCAAAGCTATGTGCCATGCTAAGATAGAGGCAAAGCTATGTGCCATGTTAAGATAGAGGCGGAGCTATGTGCCATGTTAAGATAAGAGGCGGAGCTAGGTGCGATGTTAAGATAGTGGCGGAGCTATGTGCCATGTTATGATAGAGGCGGAACTATGTGCCATGTTATGATAGAGGCGGCGCTATGTGCCATGTTATGATAGAGGCGGAGCTATGTGCCATGTTAAGATCGAGGCGGAACTATGTGCCATGTTAAGATAGAGGCAAAACTATGTGCCATGCTAAGATAGAGGTGGAGCTATATGCCATGTTAAGATAAGAGGCGGAGCTATGTGCCATGTTAAGATAAGAGGCGGAGCTAGGTGCGATGTTAAGATAGTGGCGGAGCTATGTGCCATGTTATGATAGAGGCGGAACTATGTGCCATGTTATGATAGAGGCGGCGCTATGTGCCATGTTATGATAGAGGCGGAGCTATGTGCCATGTTAAGATAGAGGCGGAGCTATGTGCCATGTTAAGATAGAGGCGGAGCTATGTGCCATGTTAAGATAGGGGCGGAACTATGTGCCATGTTAAGATAGAGGCGGAGCTATGTGCCATGTTAAGATAGAGGCGGAACTATGTGCCATGTTATGATAGAGGCGGAGCTATGTGCCATGTTAAGATAGAGGCGGAGCTATGTGCCATGTTAAGATAGAGGCGGAGCTATGTGCCATGTTATGATAGAGGCGGAGCTATGTGCCATGTTAAGATCGAGGCGGAACTATGTGCCATGTTAAGATAGAGGCAAAGCTATGTGCCATGCTAAGATAGAGGCAAAGCTATGTGCCATGTTAAGATAGAGGCGGAGCTATGTGCCATGTTAAGATAAGAGGCGGAGCTAGGTGCGATGTTAAGATAGTGGCGGAGCTATGTGCCATGTTATGATAGAGGCGGAACTATGTGCCATGTTATGATAGAGGCGGCGCTATGTGCCATGTTATGATAGAGGCGGAGCTATGTGCCATGTTAAGATCGAGGCGGAACTATGTGCCATGTTAAGATAGAGGCAAAACTATGTGCCATGCTAAGATAGAGGTGGAGCTATGTGCCATGTTAAGATAAGAGGCGGAGCTATGTGCCATGTTAAGATAAGAGGCGGAGCTAGGTGCGATGTTAAGATAGTGGCGGAGCTATGTGCCATGTTATGATAGAGGCGGAACTATGTGCCATGTTATGATAGAGGCGGCGCTATGTGCCATGTTATGATAGAGGCGGAGCTATGTGCCATGTTAAGATAGAGGCGGAGCTATGTGCCATGTAAAGATAGAGGCGGAGCTATGTGCCATGTTAAGATAGGGGCGGAACTATGTGCCATGTTAAGATAGAGGCGGAGCTATGTGCCATGTTAAGATAGAGGCGGAACTATGTGCCATGTTATGATAGAGGCGGAGCTATGTGCCATGTTAAGATAGAGGCGGAGCTATGTGCCATGTTAAGATAGAGGCGGAGCTATGTGCCATGTTATGATAGAGGCGGAGCTATGTGCCATGTTATGATAGAGGCGGAACTATGTGCCATGTTATGATAGAGGCGGAACTATGTGCCATGTTAAGATAGATGCGGAACTATGTGCCATGTTATGATAGAGGCGGAGGTATGTGCCATGTTAAGATAGAGGCGGAGCTATGTGCCATGTTAAGATAGAGGCGGAGCTATGTGCCATGTTAAGATAGAGGCGGAGCTATGTGCCATGTTAAGAAAGAGGCATTAGGTACTTGTGCTGCTTATTAGTCATATCAATGATTAAAAATGTGGACTTTTATGTTCCTGCCGAGATTGTCAAATACGTAGTTGCTAATGTAACTTGTGACACATAAAGACTTTTGATCATCTGTACATTCCGTGTTGTACTTATGGCCGGGCACACATAAATATGCTGAAAGAATAACAACACTTTGAATAAAAAAAAACTGTAATCACAATGACCACAGATTTTACGGTAAAAAAAAATTTAAATTATGAAAAAATTACAGCTTCGTCGCTCGATTTTTACTGTAAAAACAAAAGTGCTAGCATTTTTCCATTCAAGTTCACTTGTTAGATTTTACTGGCAGCACAGTCACAAGAATTTTACAGTAACATGAGATAGGCTTCAGCACCAAACGGTGGTTTATACACCGACTTACAGTAAAATGAAAAACCCTGTTACTGTAAAATTTTGGCAACTGAGCTGCCTTTTTTTCCTCTAATCAGAAAAATCATTTAAAAAAATACAGTGTATTACTGTAAATGGAAAAATGCTACCATTTTTATTTTTACAGTAAAATTTTGGCAACTGAGCTGTCTTTTTTTAAACCCAGAAAATCAACAGTTTGTTTTTTTCAAACTTTTTTTACAGTGTATTACTGTAAATGGAAAAATGCTACCACTTTTAATTTTACAGTAAAATTTTGGCAATAGAGATGCTTTATTTAAACTCAGAAAATCAACTTTTAAAAAAATATTTTTTTACAGTGTATTACTGTAATTGGAAAAATTACACCACTTTTATTTTTACAGTAAAATTTTGGCAACAGGGCTGCCTTTTTTTAAACTCAGAAAATCAACTTTAAAAAAAAAAAACTTTTTTACAATGTATTACTGTAAATGGGAAAATGCTACCACTTTTATTTTTAGAATAAAATTTTGGCAACTGAGCTACCTTTTTTTTAAACTCAGAAAATCAATGTTTTAAAAAAAAACTTTCTTACAGTGTATTACTATAAATGTAAAAATGCTAAAACTTTTATTTTTACAGTAAAATATTGGTCACTGAACTGCCTTTTTTTAACTCAGAAAATCAAAGTTTTTAAAAAAAAAAACTTTTTACAGTGTACTACTGTAAATGGAAAAATGCTACCACTTTTATTTTTACAGTAAAATTTTGGCAATTGAGATGCTTTTTTTTAACTCAGAGAATCAACTTTTTAAAAAAATATTTTATACAGTGTATTACTGTAATTGGAAAAAGGACACCACTTATTTTACAGTAAAATTTTGGCAACTGAGCTGCCTTTCTTTTTTACTCAGAAAATCAATGTTTTAAAAAAAAAAAAAAACTTTTTTACAGTGTATTACTGTGAATGGAAAAATGCTACCACATTTATTTTTACAGTAAAATTTTGGCAACTGAGCTGCCTCTTTTTTCAAACTCAGAAAATCAACGTTTTTTTAAAAAACTTTTTTACAGTGTATTACTGTAAATGGAAAAATGCTACCACTTTTATTTTTACAGTAAAATTTTGACAATTTAGATTTTTTTTCACTCAGAAAATCAACTTTTAAAAAAATATATTTTTTTACAGTGTATTACTGTAACTGAAACAAATGACACCACTTTTATTTCTACAGTAAAATTTTGGCAACTGAACTGTCGTTTTTTTAAACTCAGAAAATCAACCATTTAAAAAAAATACTTTTTTACAGTGTATTATGGGACGGCGTGGCGCAGTGGGAGAGTTTCCGTGCGCAACCCGAGGGTCACTGGTTCAAATCCCACCTAGAACCAACCTCGTCACGTCCGTTGTGTCCTGAGCAAGACACTTCACCCTTGCTCCTGATGGTTGCTGGTTGGCGCCTTGCATGGCAGCTCCCTCCATCAGTGTGTGAATGTGTGTGTGGAT
Source organism: Nerophis ophidion (assembly GCF_033978795.1). Taxonomy (NCBI): domain Eukaryota; kingdom Metazoa; phylum Chordata; class Actinopteri; order Syngnathiformes; family Syngnathidae; genus Nerophis; species Nerophis ophidion. The sequence goes on from NC_084625.1 coordinate 45,582,828, forward strand.
GGGTAAATGTGGAAGTAGTGTCAAAGCGCTTTGAGTACCTTGAAGGTAGAAAAGCGCTATACAAGTACAACCCATTTATTTATTTATTTATATTATAGTAAATGGGAAAATGCTACCACTTTTATTTTTACAGTAAAATTTTGGCAAACCGAGATGCCTCTTTTTTTAAACTCAGAAAATCAAAGTTTAAAAAAAACAAGTTTTACAGTGTATTACTGTGAATGATAAAATGCTACCACTTTTATTTTTACAGTAAAATTTTGGCAACTGAGCTGCCTTTTTTTTTTAAATTCAGAAAATCAAAGTTTAAAAAACAAAACAACGTTTTACAGTGTATTACTGTGAATGGGAAAATGCTACCACTTTTATTTTTACAGTAACATTTTGGCAATTGAGCTGCCTTTTTTTTAAACTCAGAAAATCAAAATTTAAAAAAATATTTTATTACAGTGTATTACTGTAATTGGAAAAATGACACCACTTTTATTTTTACAGTAAAATTTTGGCAACTGAGCTGCCTCTTTTTTAAACTCAGAAAATCAAAGTAAAAAAAACAAACACTTTTTACAGTGTATTACTGTGAATGGGAAAATGCTACCACTTTTATTTTTACAGTAAATTTTGGCAACTGAGCTGCCTTTTTTTTAAACTCAGAAAATCAATGTTTTTTAAAAAACTTTTTTACAGTGCATTACTATAATTGGAAAAATGCTAAAACTTTTATTTTTACAGTAAAATATTGGTCACTGAACTGCCTTTTTTTAACTCAGAAAATCAAAGTTTAAAAAAAAAAAAAACTTTTTTACAGTTTATTACTGTAAATGGGAAAATGCTACCACTTTTATTTTTACAGTAAAATTTTGGCAACTGAGCTGCCTTTTTTTTAATTTCGAAAATCAATGTTTTTTTTTTTTACTTTTTTTTACAGTGTATTACTGTAAATGGAAAAATGCCACCACTTTTATTTGTACAGTAAAATTTTGGCAACAGGGCTGCCTTTTTTTTTAACCCAGAAAATTTACGTTTAAAAAAAAAAACAAAAACTTTTTTACAGTGCCATCCATCCATCCATTTCCTACCGCTTATTCCTTTTTGGGGTCGTGGAAGGCGCTGGCGCCTATCTTAGCTACAATCGGGCGGAAGGCAGCATACACCCTGGACAAGTCGCCACCTTATCGCACTTTTTTTTTTTTTTTTTTTTTTACAGTGTATTACTGTAAATGGAAAAATGCCACCACTTTTATTTTTATAGTAAAATTTTGGCAACAGGGCTGCCTTTTTTTTTAACCCAGAAAATTAACGTTTTTAAAAAAAAAAAAAACTTTTTTACAGTGCCATCCATCCATCCATTTCCTACCGCTTATTCCTTTTTGGGGTCGCGGAAGGCGCTGGCGCCTATCTTAGCTACAATCGGGCGGAAGGCGGTCTACACCCTGGACAAGTCGCCACCTCATCGCACTTTTTTTATTTATTTTTTATTTTTTTTTTACAGTGTATTACTGTAAATGGAAAAAATACTACTAAGGTAAAAAAAACAACAAATATATACATTTATATATATTTTTTTTGTTTCACAGAGCAAACGTCAGCATTAAATGAAAGTTTTACAGGAATTTGCTGTTAAAAATCACCGTAAATATCGCAGCACTCTATCGCGATATTATCGCGGATCGTGAGCCGTGGTCACGTGAGCAGGGCTCCAGAAAAGACTGACAGGCAGGAGCTGTCCAGGAGGAAAGTTGGGCAGAAAGAGGAGGAGGTGCTTTATAATTGATGTTTTCCCATGAAGAGGAGCCCCTCCCTCCCACTCAGGTGCAAGAAGACATCTTTTAAGGGCTTTTTTTTTTTTTTTTTTTTTTTTGGTGCTCTCCCAGGAGGAGGCAGCCAATCAAGTCCCTCCCCTGCTATAGATCGCTGCTATAATACAAAGCAGTAAAAGCGGCTCTCTCACTCAGGAGGTCTGCAGCTCCACTAAAAAGACGCGCCGCTTTGCTTTTTTTTTTTTAAGCGGGGGAGGTGCGTGGACTCCATGAAAGTCAAGTGAAAGATCTTTTTTTTAATTTTTTTTTAATTTATTTTTTTCCCTCCCCCCTTGCTGCAAGAGACGAGGCTTGGATGTGGCCGGCGGACGTGCGTGCGAGACCTTCCTTTCCGCACCTGCCACGCTAGAAGACCAGAGGGCGGCGAGGGCGCGGAGAGAGCCGGCACAGGCGCACCGAGAGGCGGCCACCTCCTGAAGGACGCACGCCCTCCCCCCAACCCCTCCTTGTCACTCAAAATAATAATAATAAATAAATAAAACCATGCAGATGTGCACCAGAATAGTCCTGCTGGCTGTCATCGGCTCGTCCTTGCTGGTGTCCCCCGGCGAGGGATGCGGGCCGGGCCGGGGCTACGGCAGGAGGAGGCACCCCAAGAAGCTCACGCCTCTCGCCTACAAGCAGTTCATCCCCAACGTGGCCGAGAAGACCCTGGGGGCCAGCGGCAGGTACGAGGGCAAGATCACCCGCAACTCGGAGCGCTTTAAAGAGCTCACCCCCAACTACAACACGGACATCATCTTCAAGGATGAGGAGAACACCGGCGCCGACAGACTCATGACTCAGGTAAGACGCCCGCGCTTCTCCTCTCCGGGGGGGCCTTGAACGCACCAGTCCTGCACCGGTCTGTGCGGACCGGGACTGCATGGAAGGACAAGATGAAATATTCATATCCACCTCCTGCTCATATCTATATTTGTATCCTCCTCCTGCTCTCTGCGTTTAACTCACATTTATGACCGGGGGGCTGCAGGGGGGATTTTTATTTACACCCCACGCCTTATTTATAGTGGACTTGAAAAGACAAAAGGGGACCCCCGCAATTGGACAGAGAGAGGGACAAAAACGCACATTTTTGTGAATCCAGAATACTGTTTTTTCTTCTTCTCTGTGCGTAATTTGGATCGATTGTGATGATCAATCAATCAATCAATCAATTAAAATATACAGCCATAAATCACGGGTGTGCAATATGATGGCAGTCACACACACGAGATATGTGTGGACTGCAATATGACTCAAGTAAACAACACCAACATTGTTTACCGGTATATCAATCAATCAATCAATCAATCAATTAAAATATATCGCCATAAATCACAAGTGTGCAATATGATGGCAGTCACACACAAGAGATATGTGTGGACTGCAATATGACTCAAGTAAATATCACCAACATTGTATACCGGTATATCAAACAAACAATCAATCAATCAATCAATCAATCAATCAATCAATTAAAATATATCGCCATAAATCACAAGTGTGCAATATGACGTCAGTCACACACAAGAGATATGTGTGGACTGCAATATGACTCAAGTAAATATCACCAACATTGTATACCGGTATATCAATCAAACAATCAATCAATCAATTAAAATATACAGCCATAAATCACGAATGTGCAATACAATGGCAGTCACAAACACGAGATATGTGTGGACTGCAATATGACTCAAGTAAACAACACCAACATTGTATACCGGTATATCAATCAATCAAATCAATCAATTAAAATATATAGCCATAAATCACAAGTGTGCAATATGATGGCAGTCACACACAAGATATATGTGTGGACTTCAATATGACTCAAGTAAACAACACCAACATTGTATACCGGTATATCAATCAATCAATCAATCATTTAATTAAAATATATAGCCATAAATCACGAGTGTGCAATATGATGGCAGTCACACACACGAGATATGTGTGGACTGCAATATGACTCAAGTAAACACCACCAACATTGTATACCGTTATATCAATCAATCAATCAATCAATTAAAATATATAGCCATAAATCACGAGTGTGCAATATGATGGCAGTCACACACACGAGATATGTGTGGACTGCAATATGACTCAAGTAAACACCACCAACATTGTATACCGTTATATCAATCAATCAATCAATCAATTAAAATATATAGCCATAAATCACGAGTGTGCAATATGATGGCAGTCACACACAAGAGATATGTGTGGACTTCAATATGACTCAAGTAAACAACACCAACATTGTATACCGGTATATCAATCAATCAATCAATCAATCAATCAATCAATCAATCAATTAAAATATATAGCCATAAATCATGAGTGTGCAATATGATGGCAGTCACACACAAGAGATATGTGTGGACTGCAATATGACTCAAGTAAACACCACCAACATTGTATACCGTTATATCAATCAATCAATCAATCAATTAAAATATATAGTCATAAATCACAAGTGTGCAACATGATGGCAGTCACACACAAGAGGTGTGTGTGGACTGCAATATGACTCAAGTAAACACCACCAACATTGTATACCGTTATATCAATCAATCAATCAATCAATCAAAGTTCATAGCCCTAAATCACAAGTGTCTCATAGGGCCGCACAAACCACAACGACATCCTCGGTAGAGCCCACATAAGGGCAAGGAAAAACTCACCCCGGTGGGATGTCGGTGACAGTGACAATGATGACTATATGAGAAACCTTGGAGAGGACTGCATATGTGGGCAAACCCCCCCTTCTAGGGCAGTGGTTCTCAACCTTTTTCATACCTCCTGTGAGCATTTTTTTAATTCAAGTACCCCCTAATCAGAGCAAAGCATTTTTGGTTGAAAAAAAGAGATAAAGAAGTAAAATAAAGCACGATGTCATCAGTTTCTGATGTATTAAATTGTATAACAATGCAAAATATTGCTCAATTGGTCTTTCTTGAACTATTTGGGAAAAAAGATATAAAAATGACTAAAAACTTGTTGAAAAATAAACAAGTGATTCAATAATAAATAAAGATTTCTAGAAGTAATCATCAACTTAAAGTGCCCCTCTTTGGGGATTGTAATAGAGATCCATCTAAAATTGTAAACATTTCTTCACAAAAAAAAAGAAATGTTTAACATCAATATTTATGGAACATGTCCGCAAAAATGAATATTGCATTGTTGCATTTCTTTTCACAGTTTTTGTTGAAATATTATTCAATAAATATATAGGATTTTTGAATTGTTGCTACCGTATTTCCTTGAATTTAAAACTTCTTCTCACTATTTGCGCTTACCAAAGGCATGCGGTAGAAGTAAGCATGCGCTAATTATTTTAAAACCTCTTCTCACTCCGTCACTTACCAAAGGCATGCCGTAAAAATTTGAGTGTGATGTAAGCTTGGGCCTTAAATCCTACTGAATTTCTCTTAATTTTCTTCACTTTATGCGATTTCAAACTACCGGTATTGAAATCAGCCTCCTCCGTTTTGAAAATGATGACAGGGGAAGTTTCACTCGTGACGTCACGATCTTGACCATGCGCTAATTATTTTTGCGAAGCGAGTTTGACCCGGCAGTAATTCAAGACAGGTGCATACTATATGCCCTGCGGCAATTCGAGGACATACGGTAATCAAACAAAGTTTTTTCTCATATAGCCCTAAATCACGAGTGTCTCAAAGGGCTGCCCAAGCCACGACGACATTTTCGGTTCGGACCCCCCACATTAGGGCAAGGAAAAACTCAACCCAATGGGATAACAATGAGAAAATCTTGGCGGGGACCACATATGTGGGGGTGTGTGTGTGTGGGGGGGGGGGGGGTTGGGGGGGGGACCCCCAACATGGGTGACCATGGACGTGGAGTGGATCTATAGTTAATAGTGTGAGAGTCCAGTCCGTAGTGGATCATCTTCAAAAATGTGATGATGAGGAAAGGGGCGTGACATTAAAAATATCGGTGAGGAAAAAAAAAAAGGGGGAAAATTGCCAGATATTTCCACGCAGTCTTCACCTCCTAAAATGTTTATTATTGTTATTTATAGTCACTGCGCAATTAAAAACACTCTCAAATTTGTTTTTTTCTTTCTTTTTGAAGAAGAAAAGGAATACTTTTTACTTCACTACTTGTCGTGACGCGCGGCGCGCTTTTACGCACGAACGCTGCGTGGGCGCACGGATGCGTGGCGCCGCGGTATTGGGTGAATATTCCATCCATCCATCCATCCAATTTTTTTATACCGCTTGTCCCTTTCGGGTGGTGCTGGAGCCTATCACTGCTGCATTCGAGCGGAAGGCGGTGTACACCCTGGACAAGTCGCCACCTCATCACAGGGCCAACACAGATAGACATTGACACACTAGGGACCATTTTAATGTTGCCAATCAACATATTTCCAGGTGCTTTTTTTTTTTTTTTTTTTGGGCGGTGGGACCAAGCCGGAGGGAACCCACGCAGTCACGGCGAGAACACGCAAACTCCACACAGAAATATATTCATTAATTTTTTTTATTTTTGGCGTGAAAATTCAAGACACCGGAAACGAATTTGTTCGTGTCAAAAAAAAAAAGGTTATATAGATTTTTGTTTGCGTGAGTGCGTGGAATTGGGCTTGATTCGCGGCACACGCCCTGATGAATTAATAAAAGGACGTCGCTTTAACCGTCTTCGAACGCGTGCGTGTGCGTACACGCATTCTACAAGTGTGATGTGCTCATAAAGCGAGAAGACATCTACACGCACACGCGTGGAAATAAGAATAAAAGTTGTGCTAAAAAAAAAAAAAAAAAAAAAAATTTAAATAATAATAATAATCCCCGTGGATCTTTCACTGCAGGACACAAGTTATCTCGCTCCTCTCCACGCCGATCATGAACAATTATTGAGGGGATTATTATTGATCGCGTTTTGCCGCCACGCGTGTTGCCGCGCGGCACGTGACAAAAGTGCTTGGTGAGAATTAAAAAAAACAAAAAACAAGATGCCACAAATGATGGTGGCGGTGCATTTTATGTTATAGAGCAGTGAAGCGAATGCGGGCTCTTATCAATATTTCATGGCCAGCTCGCTTGAACCGAGATGTTCCTTGGCGACGCTCACTTCCTAACATCACAACACGGTGATCGCGCCTGAAAGAGGATTTAAAACATATATATGGCCTTCTTATTCAGCAGCAAGGCTCCATCGGATATGATTCATGCCACAAACGGGCGTGGATGGTAAGTCCACAAAAAAAAAAAAAAGGTAAAACACATGAAAAGAAAGGGAAACGTCATATAAATGTTGCATATGTCGAAAATGATGCACCTGTGTATGCGCATGCATGCACATAGGAGTTTACCGTCTTGTCCCTCTAGAACAGTGATTTTCAACCACTGTGCCGCGGCACACTAGTGCAGTGGTTCTCAACCTTTTTTCAGTGATGTACCCCCTGTGAATTTTTTTTTTAATTCAAGTACCCCCTAATCAGAGTAAAGCATTTTTGGTTGGAAAAAAAAAAGAGATAAAGAAGTAAAATACAGCACTATGTCATCAGTTTCTGATTGATTGAATTGTATAATAGTGATAAAATATTGCTTATTTGTAGTGGTCTTTCTTGAACTATTTTGAAAAAAAGATATAACTAAAAATTTAGTTAAAAATAACTAAAAACTTGTTGAAAAATAAACAAGTGATTCAATGATAAATAAAGATTTCTACACATAGAAGTAATCATCAACTTAAAGTGCCCTCTTTGGGGATTGTAATAGAGATCCATCTGGATTCATCAACTTCATTCCAAACATTTCTTCACAAAAAAAACATTAATATTTATGGATCATGTCCACGAAAAAATCTAGCTGTCAACACTGAATATTGCATTGTTTCATTTTTTTTTCACAGTTTATGAACATACATTCATATTTTATTGAAGTATTATTCAATTTATAAAGAATTTTTGAATTGTTGCTACATTTAGAATATTTCTTAAAAATCTCACGTACCCCTTGGCATACCTTCAAGTACCCCCATTTGAGAACCACTGCTCTATCGGATATTATTCATACCACAAACGGGAAAGTGGCGTGGATGGTAAATCCCCCCCCCCTCCCCCCAAAAAAAAGGTAAAACACATGAAAAGAAAGGGAAACGTCATATAAATGCTGCATATGTCGAACATTATGCACCTGTGTATGCACATAAGAGTTTACCGTCTTGTCCCTCTAGAACAGTGATTTTCAACCACTGCGCCGCGGCACACTAGTGTGCTGTGAGACACAGTCTGGTGTGCTGTGGGAGATAATCTAATTTCACCTACTTAGGTTAAAAATATTTTTTGCAAACCAGTAATTATAGTATGCAACTGATGTGTTGTTGTTGTTGAGTGTAATTCTCAATCAATCAATCAATCAATGTTTCTTTATATAGCCCGGGGGTCGGCAACCCGCGGCTCCAGCGCCGCCCTAGTGGCTCTCTGGAGCTTTTTAAAAAATATATGAAAAATGGAAAAAGATGAGGGGACAAAAAACATATTTTTTGTTTTAATATTGTTTCTGTAGGAGGACAAACATGACCAAACCTCCGTAGTTGCTATAAAGAACGTACTGTTTGTATTAAACATGCTTTACTGATTCGAGTATTTGGCGAGCGCCGTTTTGTCCTACTAATTTAGACAGTCCATGAACTCACCCTAGTTTGTTTACATGCATAACTTTCTCCGACTTTCTAGGACGTTTTTTATGCCACTTCTTTATCTGTCTCTTTTTGTCCACCAAACTTTTAATATTGTGCATGAATGCACAAAGGTGAGTTTTTATTGATGTTATTGACTTGTGTGGAGTGATAATCAGACATATTTGGTCCCTGCATGACTGCAAGCTAATCGATGCTAACATGCTATTTAGGCTAGCTGTATGTACATATTGCATCATTATGGCTTATTTGTAGCTATATTTGAGCTCATATAGTTTCCTTTAAGTCCTCATAATTCAATTCATATCTCATGACACACTATCTGTATGTAATATGGCTTTGAATTTTTTGCGGCTCCAGACGGATTTGTTTTTGTATTTTTGGTCCAATATGGCTCTTTCAACTTTTAGGGTTGCCGACCCCTGATATAGCCCTAAATCACAAGTGGTGATTTAGGGGCGGTGTAGCTCGGTTGGTAGAGCGGCTGTGCCAGCAACCTCGGGGTTGCGGGTTCGATCCCTGCTTCCGCCATCCCTAGTCACTGCCGTTGTGTTCTTGGGCAAGACACTTTCCCCACCTGCTCCCAGTACCACCCACACTGGTTTGAAAATGTAACTTAGATATCGGGTTTCACTATGTAAAGTGCTTTGAGTCACTTGAGAAAAGTGCTATATAAATGTAATTCGCTTCACTTCACTAAGTGTCTCAAAGGGCTGCACGGGCCAGAACAACATCCTCGGTTCAGAGCCCACATAAGGGCAAGGAAAAACTCACAACCCAGTGGGATGTCCATGTGAATGACTATGAGAAACCTCGCTAGGGGAAACCGGATGCAATGGACGTCGAGTGGATCTAGCATAATATTGCGAAAGTCCAGTCCATAGTGGATCTAACATAATATTGAGAGTCCAGTCCATAGTGGATTTAACATAATAGTGAGAGTCCAGTCCATAGTGGATCTAACATAATAGTGAGAGTCCAGTCCATAGTGAAACTAACATAAAAGTGAGAGTCCAGTCCATAGTTGATCTAACATAATAGTGAGAGTCCAGTCCATAGTGGATCTAACATAATAGTGAGAGTCCAGTCCATAGTGGATCTTACATAAGAGTGAGAGTCCAGTCCATAGTGGATCTAACATAATAGTGAGAGTCCAGTCCATAGTGGATCTAACATAATATTGAGAGTCCAGTCCATAGTGGATCCAACATAATAGTGAGAGTCCAGTCCATAGTGGATCTAACATAATAGTGAAAGTCCAGTCCACAGTTGATTTAACATAATAGTGAGAGTCCAGTCCATAGTGGATCTAACATAATATTGAGAGTCCAGTCCATAGTGGATCTAACATAATAGTGAGAGTCCAGTCCATAGTGGATCTAACATAATAGTGAAAGTCCAGTCCACAGTTGATTTAACATAATAGTGAGAGTCCAGTCCATAGTGGATCCAACATAATAGTGAGAGTCCAGTCCATAGTGGATTTAACAAAATAGTGAGACTCCAGTCCATAGTAAAACTAACATAAAAGTGAGAGTCCAGTCCATAGTGGATCTAACATAATAGTGAGAGTCCAGTCCATAGTGGATTTAACATAATAGTGAGATTCCAGTCCATAGAGGATTTAACATAATAGTGAGAGTCCAGTCCATAGCGGATTTAACATAATAGTGAGAGTCCAGTCCATAGTGGATTTAACATAATAGTGAGAGTCCAGTCCATAGTGGATCTAACATAATAGTGAGAGTCCAGTCCATAGTGGATTTAACATAATATTGTGAGAGTCCAGTCCATAGTGCACCCGTGCCCCCCCCCCCCTTCCACAAGGGAGAGAGGGGCAGAGCAGAAAAGAAAAGAAACGGCAGATCAACTGGTCTAAAAATGAGGTTCATTTAAAGGCTAGTGTATACAAATGAGTTTTAAGATGGGACTTAAATTCTTCTACTGAGGTGACATCTCTAACTGTTACCGGGAGGGCATTCCAGAGTACTGGAGCCCGAATAGAAAATACATTATAAGTGTGACCAGTAGATGGCAGTCACACATAAGGGATATGTGTAGACTGCAATATGATGGCAGTAAACGACACCAAAACTTTAAATGTTTCATTGAGAATATAGAACATTACACACGGAACTCAAAAATGTATCATAATGTTTTTAATGTGAATAGCCTGCAGACTTTTTTGGGGCTCTAGGAATCACTAATAAGCCGGAGTTGTTTGAACGCAGATTTCTTGCCGGGATACTCTTCCATATCAGTAGGTGGCAGCCGGTACTTTGTAGATGTCAGAAACAGCTGGAAATTGTGATCTATCATGTTGTATGCTTGCATGTTCGAAATAAACTCAAACTCAAACTCAAACAGCGGGAGGCAGGGTGCAGGTAAAAAGATGTCTGACGCTTGAACCAAAAATAACCAAAAGGTGAGTGCCCACTAAGAAAAGGCATTGAAGCTTAGGGATGGCGATGCAGAACGAAACTAAAACTGAACTGGCTACAAAGTCGACAAAAACAGAATGCTGGACGACAGCAAAGACTTACAGCGAGTGGAGCAGACGGCGTCCACAAAATACATCCGTACATGACATGACAGCCAACACCAAAATAGGAGCGCAAGACAAGAACTTAAATTGTCACCGGTCGTGACAGTACACCTACTTTGAGACAAGAGCTGTAGTGATGCATGCTTGGTTATGGTTGGAATTCATATCCGACAATTGCGACTTTTTACTGTCAACCAAGTTTCGTTTTTTTAACGATTTCTGCTAGTGGTGTCCCTCCGGATTTTTCAACGCAAAAAATGTGCCACAGCTCAAAAAAGGTTTAAAAACACTGCTCTAGAAACACAGATTGCCAAATAGACCTTTGAATTTAATTACGATCAATTTGTGCTTAGCCCCTTTGAAACGGCAACATTTTAACACCTGACATACCTTTTAAATGAATACTCCAACTTTTAGATAATACACCTTGGATAAAAACAATACAATAGAATGTAATACAACAGTAGTTTTATTAGGCCATGTAATAATAAAACGTTCTTCCCACAGAGTAATACCTCAGGAGAAATGTGGCTCTCCATTTGTCAGCATAATGACTAAGATTAAAACACAGTAGCGTAGTAGGCCTAAGTATTTGTTAAAAACAAGCTTTTATTTAAATGTCTATCTGTGTTGGCCCTGTGATGAGGTGGAGACTTGTCCAGGGTGTGCCTTGCATCCACCCGAATGCAGCTGAGATAGGCTCCAGCACTCCCCGTGTCCCCTAAAGGGACAAGCGGTAGGAAATGGATGGAGGGGTCTATAAATGGTAAATGGGTTATTCTTGTATAGCACTTGTGTTCCTTCAAGGTACTCAAAGCGCTTTGGCACTATTTCCACATTCACACACTGATGGCTGGGGATTGAACCAGGAACCCTGAAGTTGCTGCCACGGCCGCTCTACTAACCCGAGCCATGCCGTCGGTATATTTACTATATTTTTGGCCACTATACATTACACACAATTTGAACTGTAATAAAAAATAACAAAACACTGTAATTCAATCAGCCTTGCAATGAGGTGGCGACTTGTCCAGGGTGTACACCGCCTTGCACCTAAAAGTAGCTAAGAAAGGCTCCAGCGACCCCAAAAGGGACAAGCGGTAGAAAATGGATGGAGGGATGTAATTCAATCAAACTGTTTGAAGGATCGTTGATGTAGAGCATGCACCTTGGAGAGTGGACTTCTGTGGTATCCATCCATTTTCTACCGCTTTTACCTTTCGGGGTCACGGGGGGTGCTGGAGCCTATCTCGGCTGCATTCGGGTGGAAGGCGGCGTACACCCTGGACAAGTCACCACTTTATGCATCATCTATGTCAAACACGCCACCAGCAGCTTCTCCATATTTTCATGGATAAATGTCCACCGTTGAAATATAATTCAAACCTCCTTGGCTTGGCGTTGTAATGACTCATTCTGGGTCACGCTGTAAAAAAATTACCAGGATTTTTCCACAGTAAAATATAGTAATCAAAATGTACTGTAAAGTTTACGATAACCTATTTCAATGGACTGTTATTTTACGGTAAAATTCGACAATCATAGTCCTGTAATATTGACATATTACTGTAAATTCAAACTGATTTTTCTCCTGAGGCGTTTCGTCGTTAAAACGAGAGACTAATTCACTACAAAATTACAACTGTGAAGTTACAGCATTTACTTGTAACTTTATTGTGATCAACCGTTCAGTTACAATAAATGGCTGGTTTACAGTAAATTACTGTAAATATTAATTACAGTCAAAGTAACGCGAATATTAGCCGGTCATTTGCTGCGAATTTACAATGGCAATTTTTAAAGTGTTTCGTATCTCATGCTCCCTGCTTCTCCGTCAAACACACCATCAGCAGCTAATCGTTATTTTCATGGATAAATGTCCGGGGTTTAGATTTTAAATTTTTTTTTTTTGTCCTTGGCTGGTTTTGTTTCTACTTATTCTGCTTCAGTTCAAGCAGATTTGCAATGCTACGCTCAAACTGTTTTCCCGCGTTAGCTATCTAGCTAAGCGAGCTGTCATGTTTTTGATGACTTTCTTTAATTCAATTATTTTCACCCCGCTTCTTTTTCTCAAGCACGGTCCTTCGCAATCCATTTCTACTTTCTCATGATTGGAAAAACAGAGTTATGTCGATCTTTAGCGGAAGAGCGAGTATTTTGGTCGGTTCGTACGGGGTTCATTGTGACATTCGATACAGTGTAGAAGAAAAAAATTTGAGAAAATAAATCTGTAAATTTTACAGTGAAAAACTGGTAACTCAGTCGCCAGGATTTTATCGTAACATTTACTTCACTGAATTACTGTAAATTAAAAAACAGCATCAATGTTATTTTTTCCATAATAGTTCTGGTGACTAAAGGCCTACCGAAACCCACTACTACCCACCACGCAGTCTGATAGTTTATATATCAATGATGAAATATTAACATTGCAACGCGGAACACAATTGCAATTATAAATTTCGCCCGAAGTATCCTGTTGAAAACGTTGCGGTATTGTAGCGGACATTTTGATCCAGCTCCCATCCCAGCTATAAATCGTCTGCTTTAATCGCATAATTCCACAGTATTCTGGACTTCTGTGTTGCTGAATCTTTTGCAATTTGTTCAATCAACAATGGAGACGTCAAAGAAGAAAGATGTAGGTGGGAAGCGGTGTATTGCGGCCGCCTTTAGCAACACAAACACAGCCGGTGTTTCCTTGTTTACATACGGCTCTTACCGTAGACATGAGCGGAGAGTTTGCGTCATACCTCCTGCAGCTCTTGCCTCCTCCCACCGGCCGCCACCGACCGTCGGATGCTTACACTGTAGAGGGAAAAAAAAGAAAATCTCAAACGTGGCTTCCCTCTTAGACACTGTCGGAGAGACCCCTCCGACTTTCAGGTACGCGTAGGACCATATAATCTCACTAAAACACTAGTAACACAATAAGCAGATAAGGGATTTTCCAGAATTATCCTAGTAAATGTGTCTAATAACATCGGAATCGCTCCCACTGCCCTCGTCTTTTTTTTCTTTCTAGTCCTTCACTCTCACTTACCTCATTCACAAATCTTTCATCCTCACTCAAATAATTGGGGAAATCGTGGCTTTCTAGGCCCGAATCGCTCTAGCTGCTGGTGGCCATGATTGTAAACAATGTTCAGATGTGAGGAGCTCCACAACCCGTGATGTCACGCGCACATCGTCTGCTACTTCCGGCACAGGCAAGGCTTTTTTATTAGCGACCAAAAGTTGCGAACTTTATCGTGGATGTTCTCTACTAAATCCTTTCAGCAAAAATATGGCAATATGGCGAAATGATGAAGTATGACACATAGAATGGACCTGCTATCCCCGTTTGAATAAGAACATCTCATTCCAGTAGGCCTTAAGCTGCCACAATTCCCAAAACTAGCGGTGGGGAGGCTCGTAACCCAAATTTTTGCATTTTATTTGAATTTGAGCTGTCAAAGTTAACATGTTAACTAGTGTGAAGTAAAGTGAAGTAAAGTGAATTATATTTATATAGCGCTTTTTCTCAAGTGACTCAAAGCGCTTAACATAGTGAAACCCAATATCTAAGTTACATTCAAACCAGTGTGGGTGGCACTGGAAGCAGGTGGGTAACGTGTCTTGCCCAAGGACACAACGGCAGTGACTAGGATGGCGGAAGCGGGAATTGAACCTGCAACCCTCAAGTTGCTGGCACGGCCACTCTACCAACCGAGCCCAAAGAAATGTTTGTGTTAATCACGTACAAACGCAGACTAATAACGCGATTAATTTCACCTTAACCGTGGACGGTTACATGAAAGGAATGTTGTACAGTCAATGACCAGGTCAATGCGTACTTCAGTGTTAAGATGAGGAAGTATAATAATAATAACTACAATTTGAAATTCCGGAAGCAATTGCGTGTGAATGCCTTTTGTGCGCAAGTCTCCAGACAGCCGATACCCGTGAGCGGAACTGAAACCCTTAAATGTCCAGGGTGAGCGGAGTGTGTGGATGTTGGAACGTTTTGAATCGGTTGAGAAATGTGGGATATGGAGAAGTTTGTATATTGCCAGTTCATTATCAATAAGGGGGGGAGATTCCTGGTAATTCTGGGTAAGTAAGACACTTTACAAACTGGGAAACATGGTGGCTTGAATGTCCAGGGCGAGCGGAGTGTGCGGACGTTGGAACGATTCAAATCGGTTGAGAAATGTGGACTTTGCAGTCGATTATACAGTTCGTGAAAACCGTGAATTTCGGGAAAAAGAAAACATTTTGCATTCAGTAAATGGGAAGAGTAGTGTAGGTGGATGGTTGAAAGGTCGGATTTGGGTTTAAAAATGGCTCAAAAATTCGAGAATTTAGGGCGTTGTAGAACTATGAATACATCCACTCATTTGAAGGGAATTTCCAGGAAATATGGGAATTTTGGGGAAAACCGGGAATTTTTGAAAATCTTGATACTAGCACAATTATATTTGGGAATATTTGGAATCGGTTGTAAAATGTTGAATTGAGCAAGGGTATTTTTGAATTCCTGGAATTTCGGGAAAATCAGGTATTTTAACAAAAAGAAAAATAGGAACATTTGTTGTCCCAACTACGAGGAATGTTATTAAGTGGAATGCGCAAAAACGGTAGAAAAATGTGGACTGTGAAAAGTTTCCAGGAAGAAGTGAAACTAGGACTTTGGGCAAAAAATGTACGGTTCGAATCGGTTGAAAAATGTGGGCTTTGTAGTCCATTATATATATTTTGTGAAAACCGGGAATTTTGGGAAAAGGAAAACATGTTTTGCATTTAATAAATGGGAAGAGTAGTGTGGGTGGATGGTTGGAAGGTCGGATTTGAGTTTAAAAATGGCTCAAAATTTCGAGAATTTAGGGTGTTGTAGAACTATGAATACCTCCACTCATTTAAAGGGGGAATTTCCTGGAAAATTTGGGAATTTCGGGGAAAATCTGGAATTTTTGATACTCTTGATACTAGCACAATTGTATTTGGAAATATTTGGAATTGGTTGTAAAATGTTGACGTAGCAGACAGTTTGAATTGAGAAAGGGTATTTCAGAATTCCTGGAATTTCGGGAAAGCCGGGAATTTTAACAAAAACAAAAATATGAACATTTGTTGTCCCAACTAAGAGGAATGTTATGAAGGGGGAATGGTCAAAAATGGTAGAAAAATGTGGACTGTGAAAACTTTCCAGGAAGAAGTGAAACTAGGGCTTTGGGAAAAAAATCTACGGTTCAAATCGGTTGAGAAATGTGGGCTTTGCAGTCAATTAAATATTTTGTGAAAACCGGGAATTTTGGGAAAAGGAAAACGTGTTTTGCATTCATGAAATGGGAAGAGTAGTGTGGGTGGATGGTTGAAATTTCGGATTCGGGTTTAAAAATGGCTAAAAATTTTGAGAATTTAGAGCGTTGTAGAACTATGAATACATCCATTCATTTGAAGGGGAAATTCCTGGAATTTTGGGGAAAACCGGGAATTTTTGAAAATCTTGATACTAGCACAATTATGTTTGGAAATATTTGGAATCGGTTGTAAAATGTTGACGTAGTAACAGTTTAAATTGAGAAAGGGTATTTCAGAATTCCTGGAATTTCGGGAAAACCGGGAATTTGTACGAAAATAAAAATATGAACATTTGTTGTCCCAACTAAGAGGAATGTTATGAAGGGGGAATGGTCAAAAATGGTAGAAAAATGTGGACTGTGAAAAGTTTCCAGGAAGAAATTAAACTAGGGCTTTGGGAAAAAAATGTACGGTTTGAATCGGTTGAGAAATGTGGGCTTTGTAGTCAATTATATATTTAGTGAAAACCGGGAATTTTGGGAAAAGGAAAACATGTTTTGCATTCAGTAAATGGGAAGAGTAGTGTGGGTGGATGGTTGGAAGGTCAGATTTGGGTTTAAAAATGGCTCAAAATTTCGAGAATTTAGGGCGTTGTAGAACTATGAATACATCCACTCATTTGAAGTGGAATTTCCTGGGAATGTGGGAATTTTGGGGAAAACAGGGAATTTTTTGAAAATCTTGATACTAAATTATATTTGGGAATATTTGGAATCGGTTGTAAAATGTTGAATTGAGCGAGGGTATTTTTGAATTCCTGGAATTTCGGGAAAATCAGGTATTTGAACGAAAAGAAAAATAGTAACATTTGTTGTTCCAACTAAGAGGAATGTTATGAAGGTGGAATGCTCAAAAAACGGTAGAAAAACGTGGACTGTGAAAAGTTTTTAGGAAGAAGTGAAACTAGGGCTTTGGGAAAAAAATGTACGGTTCGAATCGGTTGAGAAATTTGGGCTTTGTAGTCCATTATATATATTTTGTGAAAACCGGGAATTTTGGGAAAAGGAAAACATGTTTTGCATTCAATAAATGGGAAGAGTAGTGTGGGTGGATGGTTGAAATTTCGGATTCGGGTTTAAAAATGGCTAAAAATTTTGAGAATTTAGAGCGTTGTAGAACTATGAATACCTCCACTCATTTAAAGGGGGAATTTCCAGGAAATTTGGGAATTTCGGGGAAAATCGTGAATTTTTGATAATCTTGATACTAGCACAATTGTATTTGGAAATATTTGGAATTGGTTGTAAAATGTTGACGTAGTAGACCATTTGAATTGAGAAAGGGTATTTCAGAATTCCTGGAATTTCGGGAAAACCGGGAATTTGTACGAAAAGAAAAATATGAACATTTGTGGTCCCAACTAAGAGGAATGTTATGAAGGGGGAATGGTCAAAAATGGTAGAAAAATGTGGACTGTGAAAAGTTTCCAGGAAGAAGTGAAACTAGGGCTTTGGGCAAAAAATGTACGGTTTGAATCGGTTGAGAAATGTGGACTTTGCAGTCCATTATATATATTTTGTGAAAACCGGGAATTTTGTGAAAAGGAAAACATGTTTTGCATTCGATAAATGGGAAGAGTAGTGTGGGTGGATGTTTGAAAGGTCGGATTCAGGTTTAAAAAGGGTTCAACATTTTGAAAATTTAGGGCGTTGTAGAACTATGAATACCTCCACTCATTTAAAGGGGGAATTCCTGGAATTTTGGGGAAAACCAGGAATTTTTGAAAATCTCGATACTAGCACAATTATGTTTGGAAATATTTGGAATCGGTTGTAAAATGTTGACGTAGTAGACAGTTTGAATTGAGAATGGGCATTTCAGAATTCCTGGAATTTCGGGAAAACCGGGAATTTGTACTAAAAGAAAAATATGAACATTTGTTGTCCCAACTAAGAGGAATGTTACGAAGGGAAAATGGTCAAAAATGGTAGAAAAATGTGGACTGTGAAAAGTTTCCAGGAAGAAGTGAAACTAGGGCTTTGGGAAAAAAATGTACGGTTCGAATCAGTTGCGAAATGTGGACTTTGCAGTCCATTATATATATTTTGTGAAAACCGGGAACTTTGGGAAAAGGAAAACATGTTTTGCATTCGATAAATGGGAAGAGTAGTGTGGGTGGATGGTTGAAATTTCGGATTCGGGTTTAAAAATGGCTAAAAATTTTGAGAATTTAGGGCGTTGTAAAATTATGAATACGTCCACTCATTTAAAGGGGGAATTTCCTGGAAATTTGGGAATTTCGGGGAAAATCGGGAATTTCGGGGAAAATCGGGAATTTTTGAAAATCTTGATACTAGCACAATTGTATTTGGAAATATTTGGAATTGGTTGTAAAATGTTGACGTAGTAGACCATTTGAATTGAGAAAGGGTATTTCAGAATTCCTGGAATTTCGGGAAAACCGGGAATTTGTACGAAAAGAAAAATATGAACATTTGTTGTCCCAACTAAGAGGAATGTTATGAAAGTGGAATGGTCAAAAAACTGTTTAAAAATGTGGACTGTGAAAACTTTCCAGGAAGAAATGAAACTAGGGCTTTGGGAAAAAAATGTACGGTTCAAATCGGTTGAGAAATGAGGACTTTGCAGTCAATTATATATTTTGGGAAAACCGGGAATTTTGGGAAAAGGAAAACATGTTTTGCATTCGAAAAATGGGAAGAGTAGTGTGGGTGGATGGTTGAAAGGTCGGATTTGGGTTTAAAAATGGCTCAAAATTTCGAGAATTTAGGGCGTTGTAGAACTATGAATACGTCCAAACTATGAATACATATATATATATATATATATATATATATATATATATATATATATATATATATATATATATATATATATATATATATATATATATATATATATACACATACATACATATACATATATATATATATACATATATACATATATATATATAGTATATGTATGTATATATATAGGGAGATATAGATTGATTGTGTATATATGTATATATATATATATATATATATATATATATATATATATATATATATATAGGGGCAGCGCACAGTGGTACAGGAGTTAGTGCATCTGCCTCACAATACGAAGGTCCTGAGTTCAATCCCGGGCTCGGGATCTTTCTATGTGGAGTTTACATGTTCTCCCCGTGACTCCGTGGGTTCCTTCTGGGTACTCCGGCTTCCTCCCACCTCCCAAAAAAAAACCATGCACCTGGGGATAGGTTGATTGGCAACACTAAATTGGCCCTAGTGTGTGAATGTGAGTGTGAATGTTGTCTGTCTATCTGTGTTGGCCCTGCGATGAGGTGGCGACTTGTCCAGGGTGTACCCCACCTTCCGCCCGAATACAGCTGAGATAGGCTCCAGCATCCCCCGCGATCCCGAAAGGGACAAGCGGTAGAAAATGGACTATTTTCACATATATACACAAAAAAAAATGAAGTTTTTTATTTTTATTTTTTGATAATAATTTCTGAAAAGTAAACAAATTTAATTACTGTGCGTATATGAATTGAATCAAACAGAGGAAAAAAACAAGAAAGATATCGAGCGTGTAAAACAGAACTTCCGCGAACACGCCGAGTCCACCCGCAAGTAGTTTTTGACCAGGACTCGGACAGAATAAGAACAGATAGGACGGCAAGTTTGGAGGATTTTGTTAACATCAGCACATTTTTGTTGGCATAATTCCGCGGTTGGAAAGCAGCAAAATGCACGGCGAAAAATTGACCACTCTGAAACAAATGTGTTGGGGTAAAAAAATATCGCTGGGGGGTGAACATGGAACAGATTTTCTATTTCACGGAGAGATCATTCAAAAATACGTCTGTTTATCCATCCATTCATTTTCTACCGCTTGTACCTTTCCGGGTGGCGGGGTGTCACTGGAGCCTATCTCAGCTGCATTCGGGCGGAAGGCGGTGTACACCCTGGACAATTCGCCACCTCATCACAGGGCCAACACAGACAGACAACATTCACACTCACATTCACACACTAAGGACCATTTAGTGTTGCCAATCAACCTATCCCCAGGTGCATGTCTTTGGAGGTGGGAGGAAGCCGGAGTACCCGGAGGGAACCCACGCAGTCACGGGGAGAACATGCAAACTCCACACAGAAAGTTCCCGAGCTCGGGATTGAACTCAGGACTTTCGTATTGTGAGGCAGACGCACTAACCCCTCTTCCACCATGCTGCCTTGTTTAAATAATGAACAATGTTGTTGTTGGATTTTCAACACTGAAGTTCCAAATCCAGTGTTGTTTATTGTTTACTCACTGTACAAAAATGTTTTAATTTGTTGGTAAGAAAATGGCAGCTCAGTCACCAGATTTTAAATGTACAATTTAGAGTTTGTTTACAGCGCATTAGTCTAAATCAGGCCTGGGCAATTATTTGGACTAGAGAAAAAAAATTTGTCCGACGGCCGGTATATTTGATTTTTAGGAACACTAATACAAACCCCGTTTCCATATGAGTTGGGAACTTGTGTTAGATG
The DNA here is from genome assembly GCF_033978795.1 of Nerophis ophidion. NCBI lineage: Eukaryota > Metazoa > Chordata > Actinopteri > Syngnathiformes > Syngnathidae > Nerophis > Nerophis ophidion. Next base: position 45,603,683 of record NC_084625.1, read on the forward strand.
TAAATATAAACGGAATACAATGATTTGCAAATCATTTTCAACCCATATTCAGTTGAATGCACTACAAAGACAACATATTTGATGTTCAAACTCATAAAAAATTTTTTTTTTGCAAATAATAATTAACTTAGAATTTCATGGCTGCAACACGTGCCAAAGTAGTTGGGAAAGGGCATGTTCACCACTGTGTTACATCACCTTTTCTTTTAACAACACTCAATAAACATTTGGGAACTGAGGAAACTAATTGTTGAAGCTTTGAAAGTGGAATTCTTTCCCATTCTTGTTTTATGTAGAGCTTCAGTCCTTCAACAGTCCGGGGTCTCCGCTGTCGTATTTTAGGCTTCATAATGCGGCATACAATTTCGATGGGAGACAGGTCTAGACTGCAGGCGGGCCAGGAATGTACCCGCACTCTTTTATTACGAAACCACGCTGTTGTAACACGTGGCTTGGTATTGTTTTGCTGAAATAAGCAGGGGCGTCCATGATAACGTTGCTTGGATGACAACATATGTTGGTCCAAAACCTGTATGGACCATTCAGCATTAATGGTGCCTTCACAGATGTGTAAGTTACCCATGCCTTGGGCACTAATACACCCCCATACCATCACAGATGCTGGCTTTTGAACTTTGCGCCTATAACAATCCGGATGGTTATTTTCCTCTATGTTCCGGAGGATACCACGTCCACAGTTTCCAAATATAATTTGAAATGTGGACTCGTCAGCCCACAGAACATCTTTCCACTTTGCATCAGTCCATCTTAAATGAGCTGGGGCCCAGCGAAACCAGCAGCGATCCTGGGTGTTGTTGATGAATGGGTTTCGCTTTGCATAGTGGAGTTTTAACTTGCACTTACAGATGTAGCGACCAACTGTAGTTACTGACAGTGGTTTTATGAAGTGTTCTTGAGCCCATGTGGTGATATCCTTTCAACACTGATGTCGGTGTTTGATGCAGTACCACCTGAGGGTTCAAAGGCCCGTAATATCATCGCTTACATGCAGTGATTTATTTATATTCTCTGAACCTTTTGATGATTTTCCCGTAGATGGTAAAATCCCTAAATTCCTTACAATGGCTCGTTGAGAAATGTTCTAAAACTGTTCGACAATTTGCTTACAAAGTGGTGACCCTCGCCCCATCCTCGTTTGTGAATTACTTAGCATTTCATGGAAGCTGCTTTTATACCCAATCATGGCACCCACCTGTTCCCAATTAGCCTGCACACTTGTGAGATGTTCCAAATAAGTGTTTGATGAGAATTTCTCAACTTTATCAGTATTTATTGCCACCTTTCCCAACTTCTTTGTCACGTGTTGCTGGCATCAAATTGTAAAGTTAATGATTATTTGCAAAAAAAAAAAATGTTTATCAGTTTGAACATCAAATATCTTGTCTGTGTAGTGCATTCAACTGAATATGGGTTGAAAAGGATTTGCAAATCATTGTATTCTGTTTATATTTACATCTAACACAATTTCCCAACTCATATGGAAACAGAGTTTTTACAAAACCTCACAATAATGTCTGATTGAATTCTACAAATATTATGACAGGCTGCCTTAAAAAACATAATGGTTTTTTATAATTTTTCTATGAAGAATAAAACACTGAATATTGACAAAATATGAATGTCACACCCCCTTTCGATCGACATATTTTACAATCAAGTGAAACTCAACAAAAATGAAATATGGACGCGAAGGATACAAAATAAACACACCTACAATCTGATACATCTGATATTTGCTGAATTTCCCACTGGGATCAATAAAGTACTTTCTATTCTATTCTATATATCACTAAGATTTAGAACTTTGTTGTGAAAATCTCCTTCCGCGTCCGTGGAAACGCTTCCCGCCCACAATGTTTGGTGCCTCGTCTGAGCTGCTGTGACATAGATGACCATAGTAACTAATTAGATGACCATAGTAACTAATTAGATGACCATAGTAACTAATTAGATGACCATAGTAACCAATCAGATGACCATAGTAACCAATTAGATGACCATAGTAACTAATTAGATGACCATAGTAACTAATTAGATGACCATAGTAACTAATTAGATGACCATAGTAACTAATTAGATGACCATAGTAACTAATTAGATGACCATAGTACCTAATTGGATGACCATAGTAACTAATTACATGACCATAGTAACTAATTAGATGACCATAGTAACTAATTAGATGACCATAGTACCTAATTGGATGACCATAGTAACCAATCAGATGACCATAGTAACCAATTAGATGACCATAGTAACTAATTAGATGACCATAGTAACTAATTAGATGACCATAGTAACTAATTAGATGACCATAGTAACTAATTAGATGACCATAGTACCTAATTGGATGACCATAGTAACTAATTACATGACCATAGTAACTAATTAGATGACCATAGTAACTATTTAGATGACCATAGTAACCAATTAGATGACCATAGTAACTAATTAGATGACCATAGTAACTCATTAGATGACCATAGTAACTAATTAGATGACCATAGTAACTAATTAGATGACCATAGTACCTAATTGGATGACCATAGTAACTAATTACATGACCATAGTAACTAATTAGATGACCATAGTAACTAATTAGATGACCATAGTACCTAATTGGATGACCATAGTAACTAATTAGATGACCATAGTAACTAATTAGATGACCATAGTACCTAATTGGATGACCATAGTAACTAATTAGATGACCATAGTAACTCATTAGATGACCATAGTAACTAATTAGATGACCATAGTAACTAATTAGATGACCATAGTACCTAATTGGATGACCATAGTAACTAATTACATGACCATAGTAACTAATTAGATGACCATAGTAACTAATTAGATGACCATAGTACCTAATTGGATGACCATAGTAACTAATTACATGACCATAGTAACTAATTAGATGACCATAGTAACTATTTAGATGACCATAGTAACCAATTAGATGACCATAGTAACTAATTAGATGACCATAGTAACTAATTAGATGACCATAGCAACTAATTAGATGACCATAGTAACTAATTAGATGACCATAGTAACTAATTAGATGACCATAGTAACTAATTACATGACCATAGTAACTAATTAGATGACCATAGTAACTAACTAGATGACCACAGTAACTAATTACATGACCATAGTAACTAATTAGATGACCATAGTAACTATTTAGATGACCATAGTAACCAATTAGATGACCATAGTAACTAATTAGATGACCATAGTAACTAATTAGATGACCATAGCAACTAATTAGATGACCATAGTAACTAATTAGATGACCATAGTAACTAATTAGATGACCATAGTAACTAATTACATGACCATAGTAACTAATTAGATGACCATAGTAACTAACTAGATGACCACAGTAACTAATTAGATGACCATAGTAACTAATTAGATGACCATAGTAACTAATAAGATTACCATAGTAACTAATAAGATTACCATAGTAACTAATAAGATTACCATAGTAACTAGTATATCATCCATAAACTCAGATTCCAAGCATTGAAATACTTTGTATCGTTCAAGACTTATGGTCATTAGAAAAAAATCACTGCAAAACAAAATGGCAGCTACACTTTCCATCTTAAAGATCTGAAAAAATGATTTGGGAATGTCCGGTGTACCAGATTGAAAAGCTCAACGGGCCGCATGTGGCCCCCTGGCCTTAATTTACCCAGGTCTGATCTAAATGAAAATTCTAGTCACCGGATTTTTACTGTAATTTCGAAAGATGCAAATTTTACAGCCCACGGTTCAATTTGATTCCTTCCGATTCCTGGTGTGATGATTGGATTCGGAATCGGTTCTCGATTCAAAGTGATTCTCGTAACATTTGGTGTAACAATTATAATACAACCTTTTGAAAACAAAGGCACCTAAAATCATCTTTTTAAAAAGTTAGATTTTTAAGCAAAATTGTAAGTACTTTTTTTTGTTTGTTTGTTTTAAAAAATGGATTGTAGAAAATTATGAATCAGTTTAGGATCGGATTCGGTAAGAATCACGATTCCATCCCGATTTGGTGTAACAACTATAATACGAGCTTTTCAAAACAAGTTCCAGTAAGACTGTTATTTTTACGATACAATTCTGGCAACTGATATGCTAACTTTCTACTGTAAAATCTGTGGTTGTTGTTACTTGGGGCGGTTTAGCTCGGTTGGTAGAGTGGCCGTGCCAGCAACTTGAGGGTTGCAGGTTCGATTCTCGCTTCCGCCATCCTAGTCACTGCCGCTGTGTCCTTGGGCAAGACACTTTACCCACCTGCTTCCAGTGCCACCCACACTGGTTTGAATGTAACTTAGATATTGGGTTTCACTATGTAAACCGCTTTGAGTCTCTAGAGAAAAAGCGCTATATAAATATAATTCACTTCACTTCACTTCACTACTACATTACCATTATCGTGAAAACAGTGGCACTGTTTTTTTTTTGGTAAAATTCTAATTACTGAGCTAACAGTTTTTTTTACCGTAAAGTCACTGTGATTTGAAAAATGCTACCACTGTTAATTTTCCGATAAAATCCTGGCAACTGAGCTGCTAGGTTTTTCACGCCAAATCTACAGTTGTTGTTTTACATTGTTTTACGGTTGATGGAAAAAGTGTGCCATTTTTATTTTTGGGATGAAAATTCTGGTGTAAGAGCCCTCAGTATTTTTTTAAGTAACCTCTAAGGATGCAAATCTTACAACAACTGACGGTTTGATTCCGATTCCTGGTGTGATGACTGGATTCAGAATCTGTTCTTGATTCAAACTGATTCTCGGAACATTTGGTGTAACAATTATATTACAACCTTTTCAAAACAAGTTCCAGTATCACTGATAAAATTTACGATACAATTCCGGCAACTGATATGCAAACTTTCTAACGTAAAATTTGCAGGTTGTTGTTTTTACAGTGCATTACCATTATCGTGAAAACGGTAGCACTGTTATTTTTTGGTAAAATTCTAATTGCTGAGCTGCCAGTTTTTTTACCGTAAAGTTACTGTGAATGGAAAAACGCTACCACTCTTCATTTTCCGATAAAATCCTGGCAACTGAGCTGCTACGTTTTTCACGCCAAATCTACAGTTGTTGTTTTACGGTGTTTTACGGTTAATGGAAAAAGTGTACCACTTTTATTTTTGGGATGAAAATTCTGGTGTCAGAGCCCTCAGTTTTTTTTTCGTAACCTCTAAGGATGCAAATCTTACAACAACTGACGGTTTGATTCCGATTCCTAGTGTGATGATTGGATTCAGAACCGGTTCTTGATTCAAACTGATTCTCGGAACATTTGGTGTAACAATTATAATACAACCTTTTCAAAGCAAGTCCCAGTACTATTGATATTTTTACGGTACAGTTCTCGCAACTGACATGCTAACCTTCTACCGTAAAATCTGTGGTTGTTGTTTTTACAGTGCATCGCCGTGAATGGAAAAACGCTACCACTGTTAAATTCTGGCATCTGATCTGCCAGTTTTTTTTTGCGTAATTTCTAAAGATGCAAATTTTACAACAACTCACAATCAGATTCCGATTCCTGGTGTGATGATTTGATTCAGAATCGGTTCTTGATTGAAACGGATTCTCGTAACATTTGGTGTAATTATTTTAATACAACCTTTTCCAAACAAGTTCCAGTACCACTGTTATTTTTACGATACAATTCTGGCAACTAGCATGCCAACTTTCTACCGTAAAATCTGCGGTTGCTGTTTTTACAGTGCATTGCCGTTATTGTGAAAACGGTACCACTGGTATTTTTTGGTAGAATTCAAGTTACTGAGCTGCCAGTTTTTCACAGTAAAATCTACGGTCATTGTTTTTACAGTGCATTACTGTGAGTGGAAAAACGCTACCACTGTTAATTTTTTCCGATAAAATTCTGGCAACTGAGCTGCCAGTTTTTCACAATAATTTCTAAAGATGCAAATCTCACAACAACTCACGGTTCAAGTCTGATTCCTGTTGTGATGATTCGATTCAGAATCGGTTCTTGATTCCAACTGATTCTCGTAACATTTGGTGTAACAATTCTAATACAACTTTTTCTAAACAAGTTCCAGTACCACTGTTATTTTTACGATACAATTCTGGCAACTGATATGCTAACTTTCTACCGTAAAATCTGCGGTTGCTGTTTTTACAGTACATTACCATTATTGTGAAAACGGTACCACTGGTATTTTTTGGGGGTAAAATTCTAGTTACTGAGCTGACAGATTTTTACATCCATCCATCCATTTCCTACCGCTTTCCCTTAATATTTTCTAAAGATGCAAATCTTACAACAACTGACGGTTTGATTCCGATTTCTGGTGTGATGATTCGATTCAAAATCGGTTCTTGATTCAAACTGATTCTTGTGACATTTGGTGTAACAATTATATAACAACCTTTTCAAAAAAAGTTCCAGTACCACTGATATTTTTCCGGGACAGTTCTCCCAACTGATATGCTAACTTTCTACCGTAAAATCTGTGGTTGTTGTTTTTACAGTGCATTACCACTTTTGTAAGAATGGTACCATAGGTATTTTTATCGTTAATTTCTAGTTACTAAACTGCCAGTTTTTTAACTTAAAATCTACAGCTGTTGTTTTTACATTGCATTACCGTAACTGGAAAAACACTAGCACTGTTAATTTTCCGATAAAATTCTAGCGTCTGAGATGTCAGTTTTTTTGCGTAATTTCTAAAGATGCGAATCTTACAACAACTCACGGTTCAAGTCTGACTCCTGTTGTGATGATTTGAATCAGAATCGGTTCTTGATTAAAATTGATTCTCTTAACATTTGGTGTTACAATTATATAACAACCTTTTCAAAACAAGTTCCAGTACCACTGTTATTTTTACGATACAAATCTGGCAACTGGTATGCTAACTTTCTACTGTAAAATCTGCGGTTGTTGTTTTTACAGTACATTACCATTGTTGTGAAAACGGTACCACTGGTATTTTTTGGTAAAATTCAAGTTACTGAGCTGCCAGTTTTTCACAGTAAAATCTACGGTCATTGTTTTTACAGTACATTACTGTGAATGGAAAAACACTACCACTGTTAATTTTCCAATAAATTCTGGCATTTGAGCTTACAGTTTTTTACAATAATTTCTAAAGATGCAAATCTTATAACAACTCGTGGTGTGATTCCGATTCCTAGTGTGATGATTCGATTCAAAATCGGTTCTTGATTCAAATTGATTCCCGTAACATTTGGTGTAACAATTATAGACTGTAAAAACAACAACCGCAGATTTTACGGAAGAAAGTTAGCATATCAGTTGCCAGAATTGTATCGTAAAAACAACAGTGGTACTGGAACTTGTTTTGATAAGGTTGTTATATAATTGTTACACCAAATTCTGGCAAATGTTATGCTAACTTTCTACCGTAAAATCTACGGCCGCTGTTTTACAGTACATTACTGTGAATGGAAAAACACTACCACTGTTAATTTTTTCCGATGAAATTCTGGCAACTGAGCTGCTAGTTTTTTTCAATAATTTCTAAAGATGCAAATCCTACAACAATTCGATTTTGATTCCTGGTGTGATGATTCGATTCAGAATCAATTCTTGATTAAAATTGATTCTCTTAACATTTGGTGTTACAATTACATAACAACCTTTTCAAAACAAGTTCCAGTATCACTGTTATTTTTACGATAAAATTCTGGCAACTGATATGCTAACTTCCTACCGTAAAATCTACGGCCGCTGTTTTACAGTACATTACTGTGAATGGAAAAACACTACCATTGTTAATTTTTTACGATAAAATTCTGGCAACTGAGCTGCTAGGTTTTAACAATACTTTCTAAAGATGCAAATCTTACAGCAATTCATGGTTCGATTCCGATTCCTGGTGTGATGATTCGATTCAGAATCAATTCTTGATTAAAATTGATTCTCTTAACATTTGGTGTAACAATTATATAACAACCTTTTCAAAACAAGTTCCAGCACCACTGTTATTTTTACGATACAATTCTGGCAAATGTTATGCTAGCTTTCTACCGTAAAATCTACGGCCGCTGTTTTACAGTACATTACTGTGAATGGAAAAACACTACCACTGTTAATTTTTTCCGATAAAATTCTGGCAACTGAGCTGCAAGTTTTTTACAATAATTTCTAAAGATGCAAATCCTACAACAATTCGATTTTAATTCCTGGTGTGAGGATTTGATTCAGAATCAATTCTTGATTAAAATTGATTCTCTTAACATTTGGTGTTACAATTACATAACAACCTTTTCAAAACAAGTTCCAGTATCACTGTTATTTTTACGATAAAATTCTGGCAACTGATATGCTAACTTCCTACCGTAAAATCTACGGCCGCTGTTTTACAGTACATTACTGTGAATGGAAAAACACTACCACTGTTAATTTTTTGGGGGATAAAATTCTGGCAACTGAGCTGCTAGGTTTTAACAATACTTTCTAAAGATGCAAATCTTACAGCAATTCGTGGTTGGATTCCGATTCCTGGTGTGATGATTGGATTCAGAATCGGTTCTTGATTCAAATTGATTCTCTTAACATTTGGTGTTACAATTATATAACAACCTTTTCAAAACAAGTTCCAGTACCACTGTTATTTTTACGATACAATCCTGGCGACTGATATGCTAACTTTCTATCGTAAAATCTGCGGTTGTTGTTTTTTACAGTACATTACTGTGAATGGAAAAACACTACCACTGTTAATTTTTTCCGATAAAATTCTGGCAACTGAGCTGCTAGTTTTTTACAATAATTTCTAAAGATGCAAATCCTACAACAACTTGTGGTTCAATTAGGATTCCTGGTGTGATGATTGGATTCAGAATCGGTTCTTGATTCCAATTGATTCTCGTAACATTTGGTGTAACAATTATAATACAACCTTTTCTAAACAAGTTCCAGTACCACTATTATTTTTACGATACAATTCTGGCGACTGATATGCTAACTTCCTACCGTAAAATCTACCGCCGCTGTTTTACAGTACATTACTGTGAATGGAAAAACACTACCACTGTTAATTTTTTCCGATAAAATTCTGGCAACTGAGCTGCTAGTTTTTTAACAATAATTTCTAAAGATGCGAATCTTACAGCAACTCGTGGTTCGATTCCGATTCCTGGTGTGATGATTGGATTCAGAATCGGTTCTTGATTCAAATTGATTCTCTTAACATTTGGTGTTACAATTATACTACAACCTTTTCAAAACAAGTTCCAGTACCACTGTTATTTTTACGATAAAATTCTGGCAACTGATATGCTAACTTCCTACCGTAAAATCTATGGCCGCTGTTTTACAGTACATTACTGTGAATGGAAAAACACTACCACTGTTCATTTTTTCCGATAAAATTCTGGCAACTGAGCTGCTAGTTTTTTACAATAATTTGTAAAGATGCAAATCCTACAACAATTCGATTTTGATTCCTGGTGTGAGGATTTGATTCAGAATCAATTCTTGATTAAAATTGATTCTCTTAACATTTGGTGTTTCAATTATATAACAAACTTTTCAAAACAAGTTCAAGTACCACTGTTATTTTTACGATAAAATTCTGGCAACTGATATGCTAACTTCCTAACGTAAAATGTACGGCCGCTGTTTTACAGTACATTACTGTGAATGGAAAAACACTACCACTGTTAATTTTTTCCGATAAAATTCTGGCAACTGAGCTGCTAGGTTTTAACAATACTTTCTAAAGATGCAAATCTTACAGCAATTCGTGGTTGGATTCCGATTCCTGGTGTGATGATTGGATTCAGAATCGGTTCTTGATTCAAATTGATTCTCTTAACATTTGGTGTTACAATTATATAACAACCTTTTCAAAACAAGTTCCAGTACCACTGTTATTTTTACGATACAATTTGGACAACTGGTATGCTAACTTTCTACCGTAAAGTCTGCAGTTGTTATTTTTACAGTACATTACCATTATTGTGAAAAGGGTACCACTGGTATTTTTTGGTAAAATTCCAGTTACTGAGCTTTCACAGTAAGATCTACAGTCGTTGTGAATGGAAAAACACTTCCACTGTTAATTTTCCCAAAAATTCTGGCGTTTGAGCTGACAGTTTTTCACAATAATTTCTAAAGATGCAAATCTTACAACAACTCGTGGTCTGATTCTGATTCCCAGTGTGATGATTCGATTCAGGATCGGTTCTTGATTCAAATTGATTCCCGTAACATTTGGTGTAACAATTATAGACTGTAAAAACAACAACCGCAGATTTTACGGAAGAAAGTTAGCATGTCAGTTGCCAGAATTGTATCGTAAAAATAACAGTGGTACTGGAACTTGTTTTGAAAAGGTTGTTATATAATTGTAACACCAAATGTTAGGAGAATTTGTTTGAATCAAGAACTGATTCTGAATCGAATCATCACACCAGGAATCGGAATTGAACCATGAGTTGTTCTAAGATTTGCAACATTAGAAATTATTGTAAAAACCTAGCAGCTCAGATGCTAGAATTTTATTGGAAAATTAACAGTGGTAGTGCGTTTCCATTCACAATAACATTACCATTATTGTGAAAACGGTACCACTATTATTTTTGGGTAAAATTCTAGTTACTAAACTGCCAGTTTTTACCTTAAAATCTACGGCCGTGGTTTTCACAGAGAATTACTGTAAATGGAAAAAAGCTATCACTGTTAATTTTACGATAAAATTCTGGCGTCTGAGCTGCCAGTTTTTTTGCGTAATTTCTAAAGACGCAAATCTTACAACAACTCACGATCAGATTCCGATTCCTGGTGTGATGATTCAATTCAGAATCAATTCTTGATTAAAATTGATTCTCTTAACATTTGGTGTTACGATTATATAACAACCTTTTTAAAACAAGTTCCAATACCACTGTTATTTTTACGATACAATTCTGGCATCTGATATGCTAACTTTCTACTGTAAAATCTACAGCCGCTGTTTTACAGTACATTACTGTGAATGGAAAAACACTACCACTGTTAATTTTTTCCGATAAAATTCTGGCAACTGAGCTGCTAGGTTTTAATAATAATTTCTAAAGATGCAAATCCTACAACAATTCGATTTTGATTCCTGGTGTGATGATTCGATTCAGAATCAATGCTTGATTAGAATTGATTCTCTTAACATTTGGTGTTACAATTATAATACAACCTTTTCAAAACAAGTTCCAGTACCACTGTTAATTTTTTCCGATAAAATTCTGGCAACTGAGCTGCTAGATTTTAACAATAATTTCTAAAGATGCAAATCCTACAACAACTCGTGGTTCGATTCCGATTCCATGTGTGATGATTTCTTTCAGAATCGGTTCTTGATTCAAACTGATTCCCGTAACATTTGGTGTAACAATTTCCAAAACCTTTGCAAAGCAGATTTCGGGTTACAATAGTTCTTCAAGAGTAGCAAGTCAGCGTGGAGTTGGCCTAAAATTTTCTTTTTAAAAGGTGGATTCTTAAGCAAAATTGTAAATCTGGGAAATGGATTCTAGAAAATTAGGCATCAGTTTAGGATCGGTTTAAGTAAGAATCGCGATTCGGATGTGAATCCATTTTTTTAGCACCCCTCGTAAATTCTATAGTTGTTTTTTCACGATGCATTCCGGTATAATGGTCAATATTTTGCGGTGTGTAAGTGCAAGATACAAGACTGTCCAGGGTTCCAATGTCCTGTGTCTTGTTTGGACAGAGGTGCAAAGACAAGCTGAACTCTCTGGCCATCTCGGTGATGAACCAGTGGCCCGGGATCAAGCTGCGCGTCACCGAGGGCTGGGACGAGGACGGCCACCACTTCGAGGAGTCCCTCCACTACGAGGGCCGGGCGGTGGACATCACCACGTCGGACCGGGACAAGAGCAAGTACGGCACCTTGTCCAGGCTGGCGGTGGAGGCCGGCTTCGACTGGGTCTACTACGAGTCCAAAGCGCACATTCACTGCTCGGTCAAAGCAGGTAGGACACTTTTTTTTTTTTTTTAAACTTGGACAAGTTTGTTTGCGGCCCTAAACAAAAGAAGTGAATGCATCATGAATGATTCAAGGCGTCATTTGGGGGTTTTAATGCGCTTCATGGCCGAGCATCCTAACAGAAGATTAAAGCCCCCCTTCTTGTGTTGGCGTGATCCTGGTATGTGAGGACGTCCACCAGGCCAACAAGATGGAGGCGTTTAAAGAAGGGAGGGGGGGTTCATTTAAATAACACTAACGGCACCTGAGCAAATAGAACAGCAGACTTTTCATGACAATGGCGGCTTTTCATCCGGAACACGTTTGGGGGTCCCAGGCAGCCAATACGCATCATGCACGGGGGGTCAGCAGGGGGGGACGGGTGAGGTGTTTGTTTTTTTTGTTTATATGAATTTGTTTGTTTTGCACAGAAAACTCTGTGGCGGCCAAGTCCGGGGGCTGCTTCCCGGGGTCCTCCTCAGTCACCCTGCAGGACGGCTCCACCAAGGCGGTCAAGGACCTCCAAGCGGGGGACCGGGTCCTGGCGGCGGACGGCGACGGGAACTTGGTGTTCACGGACTTCATCGCCTTCATCGACCGCGACTCCACCACCAGGAGGCTCTTCTACGTGATCGAGGCCGACGGCGGCCACAGGATCGCGCTGACGGCGGCGCACCTCCTCTTCGTCAGCCCCAACTCCACAGCCGGGGGGAGCGCCCGGGCCGTCTTCGCCAGCCGGGTGCGTCCGGGCCACCGGGTGCTGGTGCCGGACGGCGGGCGTCTGCGGGCCGCCACGGTGTCCCGAGTCTCCACCGTGGAGCGGGTGGGCTCCTTCGCGCCCGTGACTGTGCAGGGGACGCTGGTGGTGGACCGGGTGCTGGCGTCGTGCTACGCCGTGGTACAGGACCACCAGCTGGCGCACCGGGCCCTGGCGCCCCTCCGGCTCGCCCACTGGGTGTCGTCGCTGCTGTGGGGCGCGCAGAGGCGGCCCGGCGCCCAGGAGGACGGCGTGCACTGGTACTCCCAGGTGCTCTACCATGCAGGGACGTGGCTTTTGGACCCCCGGGCCCTCCACCCCTTGGGGGTGTCGTCCCCCTCCAGCTGAAACTTTGTTTCTCTTCAAAGATGGCGCTGCAAAAGATGGTAAAAAAAACTGAAAAAAAAAAAAACGGAAGAAGAGAGCTTGCTGTGGATATTTATTCTCCTCCTCCTCCTCCTTCTTCTTCTTCTATTTCTTCGCCCTTTCCAAGAATGAACGGAGCCTTACGTTTGAATAATTTATTCTCACATGAACTGGCAACATTGTGCATAATCTATTTTTCTATATCTCCAATAGCGACAAAAAAAAGAAGAGAAAAGAAGTAGCTATGTGTTGATATGTGCATACGTACGGTATATACATACAGATTTATGTATAAATATATGTGTGCAGCTGACTCTTATATTTTGGGGAGAACCAAGCCGGCGGGGGTGACATAAATTATATTTTTATACACAGAATTGTAAATTAGATTTTGACAGAAATCACATTTCGTTATTTGAAATAGTGTAAAGATATGAGAATATATTTTAATTTAAATACAGTAGTATTGGCTAAAAGTATTGGAAAAAAAAAATCAACAACAAAAACAAACAAAAAAATTATCTTGTACTGCTATTGAGATGTTTTATTGTATATTTTTTTTTTGGGAGGACTTACAGACAGATATTCTGCCTCGCCTCGACTTTGATTTCTTTTCTACTTGTCTCGTCCCTTTCCGAGAGAAAAGACGGAACAAACTTGAGTGACGGTTCGAAGTAGTCTGGAAATAAATTAACGACTCATGTAAAATGTACTAAAAATGTATTTTTCTCTTGTTTTGTAAGAATAGTTTTGTAGCGACTGACCTGCGGCAGATGCACAGTTTGACTCTATAGGCAGAACAATAACAAGTTATAACTTTCATAACAGGGCCAGGTGTCTAGAGTTTATTATTTATATGTTTACTACGAAAAATGACATAAAGAACATGTTCAAACTTGGACTCGCTATCTTTGTTCTTTGCAAACTAACAAGCCATTGGAAGGAGAGGGGAAACTTTTTTTTTTTTTTTTTTTTTTTAAATGGAGATTTTGCACTTTGAAAAACCTTTTGCCTGCTTGCGAAATGTTGAGAGCCCTTGTCAGATTTAACGAGGTTTGCCCTCTGCAAATAACTTCTATCTGGCAGACAAATTAAACACAAGACTGTTTGTTGGCCCCTCCGCCGAAGTCTCACACTCGGCCCTCGCCATGCCTTTTAAAAAAAAACACCAAAAAAAACGCGTGACGTCATTAAAGTCATCAATCCTTTCCCTTTGGACATATAATGTGAGTTCAGAAGAAAAGCTCGGAACTTAGTTTTTTTTTTTTTTTGGTACCATTTTCCAGGACGCGCTTGCTTGTTACAGTGTGAAAAAAGTGGTGCAACAGCGGCACTGTGCGGACAAATTGTAGTACTGCAGCATGGGAAAGCATATCGGTCAAATTAGATTTGAAATTAGGCAAAACTAAAATTAAACTATCACTAATGTTAAAAACTTCAATAAATAAAATTGACGATTTGTTTTCACAGTAATTGTAAGAATTATTTCACGCTCTTTTCAGATTTTGAAAAATACGCCAAGTCACAGTCCGTCGAGTCCGATCCGTCAGCGCATGCGCAAAACCTCGACTTGAAGGCATTTTTTTCCAAAATAAAAGACATTTTACAATTTATTTTTCAAACAAAAGTTCGCCAAATTGTCTACTGAAATAACCGAAGATCAGACTCTACAACTAAAATTTCTTCCTTCCGTTTTTCGAAAATCTCCAAACATTTCGAATGCGTTTTTATTTTCGTTTTATCTTTTACGACCGAAAGTCGTATTTTAAAAATAAATAAATTTAAACCTTTATTTAGAAATTTCAAAATTTACAAACAAACAGACGAGAAACAACAATCAAAAACAGTACAAAATAAAATAGCGCCAGGGGTTTGTAAATTCAAAGACACTAAAGTAGAATACAAAAACTATATATATATATAAATATATATATATATATATATATACATATATATATATATATATACATATATATATGTATATATATATATATATATATACGTACCTTAAGAATTTTTTGTTAAAATAAAGCCAATAACCTTTTGTCTAAATGCAGCTGAGACAGGCTCCAGCCCCCCCCCCCCCCCTGCCACCCCAAAAGGGACAAGCGGTAGAAAATGGATGGATGGATTTTAACATCAGAGCTATGTTAGCTACATGCTAACGTATTACACTCACATTTTAACATCATAGCTATGTTAGCCACATGCTAACGTATCACACTCACATTTTAACGTCATAGCTATGTTAGCTACATGCTAACGTATTACACTCACATTTTAACATCATAGCTATGTTAGCCACATATATATATATATATATATATATATATATATATATATATATATATATATATATATATATATATATATATATATAATAAACCAAGTACATAGTCATCGTTTTCACAGCTTTTTTTGTTGTTAGGTGAAAAGAGTGTTTTAATATAGAGTTCTAAATCTTTTTAAATTTTCCAAAAGACAGGTCGGGTATTGAGAAACTTAAATTGATGAACATAAAACGTAGCCAATAGAATAATGAGGTTGCAAAGGTAAAATTCCTTTTCAAATTTTTGTTCATAGAGTGTAAAACCAAATATCGTCGAAAGTCGTAGTATGGCAGGAAGTTGCTGTTTGCGCCTCACGGAACAGGAGAAATACACTATAGTTATGTTTTTAGAAAAACAAATAAATAAAATACTGCGATGAGGTGGCGACTTGTCCAGGGTGTACCCTGCCTTCCGCCCGATTGCAGCTGAGATAGGCACCAGCGCCCCCCGCGAACCCAAAGGGAATAAGCGGTAGAAATGAATGGATGGATGAATAAATAAAATAAAATAAAAGTTGTGTTTTTAGTGTTTGCATTATCACAAATTTTCTTTCGATACCGAGTAAAATTTGGGCTGCTATCGGCGATACCGATCCAATACTTTATGCAAATATACCTACTGTGTCTGGTAAAGTTTAAAAAGTTGTGTATTTTAGTTATATCTGTGCAATGACCCTAACAAATAAGCAAGAAAAAAAAAGCAATTTAGGAAAGTTTAGCTACAAACGTTAGCTATCATTAAATGTTTAGCCTAGCGCGGCGATACAGTGGGTTAGCGTAACATAACATTACGGGTGCAAAAACAAACGAATCGCAATTGTTATTCATTCCGATTTATAACTAAAAATTAATATACATCTTCTTCCGCTTATCTGAGGTCGGGTCGTGGGGGCAGCAGCCTAAGCAGGGAAGCCCAGACTTCCCCTCTCCCCAGCCACTTTGTCCAGCTCTTCCCGGGGGATCCAGAGACATAGTCTTCGGGTCTTCCCCGTGGCCTCCTACCGGTCAGACATGCCCTGAACACCTCCCTCGGGAGGCGTTTAGGTGGCATCCTGACCAGATGCCTGAACCACCTCATCTGGCTCCTCTCGATGTGGAGGAGCAGCGGCTTTACTTTGAGCTCCTCCTGGATGGCGGAGCTTCTCACCCTAAGGCGGAGGAAACTCATTTCGGCCGCTTGTACCCGTGATCTTGTCCTTTCGGTCATAACCCAAAGTTCATGACCATAAGTGAGGATGGGAACGTAGATCGACCGGTAAATTGAGAGCTTTGCCTTCCGGCTCAGCTCCTTCTTCATCACAACGGATCGATACAACGTCTGCATTACTGAAGACGCCGCACTGATCCACGATCCACTCTTCCCCCACTTGTGAACAAGACTCCGAGGTACTTGAACTCCTCCACTTGGGGCAGGGTCTCCTCCCCAACCCGGAGATGGCACTCTGCCCTTTCCGGGCGAGAACCATGGACTCAGACTTGGAGGTGCTGAGTCGCTTCACACTCGACTACGAACCGATCCAGTGAGAGCTGAAGATCCTGGCCTGATGAAGCCATCAGGATCACATCATCTGCAAAAAGCAGAGACCTAATCCTGCGTTCACCAAACCGGATCCCCTCAACGCCTTGACTGCGCCTAGAAATTCAGTCCATAACAGTTATGAACAGAATGGGTGACAAAGGGCAGCCTTGGCGGAGTCCAAACCCTCACTGGAAACAGTTCCGACTTACTTATTTTTGTTTTTCTTTGAATTAATTTTTCAAGAATTACCTTTAAAAAATAGGCTTTTTTCAAAGCCATTTCCGCACATATACATAATATGTCAGCAGGAGTGAAGAGCTTTTGTAACCTCTAACCTATTTCGAAAAGGTTTTATTGTCATTTCTATACAACGGACAACTGTGCTGAATCGAGAATGGATTTTGAATCGAATCGCCATCCCAAGTATCGGAATCGAATCGTGTAAAAATGTTCATTGTGAATTCACAGCAAATTAGCAGCTAATACTTGCATTACTTCCACAGTAACATTT
The DNA here is from genome assembly GCF_033978795.1 of Nerophis ophidion. Taxonomy (NCBI): domain Eukaryota; kingdom Metazoa; phylum Chordata; class Actinopteri; order Syngnathiformes; family Syngnathidae; genus Nerophis; species Nerophis ophidion. The sequence continues at coordinate 45,621,165 of NC_084625.1, forward strand.
ACAGACATCCATCCATCCATTTTCCACCGCTTATTCCCTTTCGGGGTCACGGGGGGCGCTGGCGCCTATCTCAGCTACAATCGGGCGGAAGGCAGCGTACACCCTGGACAAGTCGCCACCTCATCGCAGGACCAACACAGATAGACAAACAACATTCACACTCACATTCACACACTAGGGCCAATTTAGTGTTGCCAATCAACCTATCCCCAGGTGCATGTCTTTGGAGGTGGGAGGAAGCCGGAGTACCCGGAGGGAACCCACGCATTCACGGGGAGAACATGCAAACTCCACACAGAAAGTTCCTGAGCCTGGATTTGAACCCAGGACTGCAGGAACTTCGTACAGTGAGGCAGACGCACTAACCCCTCTGCCACCGTGAAACCCCATTTACAGACATTTACCGTAAATGCAGAGTTGAGATTTGATAGTTCATTACAATAAAAGTTACAAGTAAATGCTGTTACTTCACAATTGCCATTTTATTGTTAAATACTACAAACCCCGTTTCCATATCAGTTGGGAAATTGTGTTAGATGTAAATATAAACCCAATACAGTGATTTGAGAATCCTTTTCAACCCATATTCAGTTGAATATGCTACAAAGACAACATAGTTGATGTTCAAACTCATAAACTTTATTTTTTTTTAGCAAATAATAATTAACTTAGAATTTGATGCCAGCAACACGTGACAAAGAAGTTGGGAAAGGTGGCAATAAATACTGATAAAGTTGAGGAATGCTCATCAAACACTTATTTGGAACATCCCACAGGTGTGCAGGCTAATTGGGAACAGGTGGGTGCCATGATTGGGTATAAAAGCAGCTTCCATGAAATGCTAAGTAATTCACAAACAAGGATGGGGCGAGGGTCACCAATTTGTAAGCAAATTGTCGAACAGTTTTAGAACAACATTTCTCAACGAGCTATTGCAAGGAATTTAGGGATTTTGTCATCTACGGGCCGTAAAATCATCAAAAAGTTCAGAGAATCTGGAGAAATCACTGCACGTAAGCGATGATATTACGGACTTTTGATCCCTCAGGCGGTACTGCATCAAAAAACCCAACAGTGTGTAAAGGATATCACCACATGGGCTCAGGAACACTTAATAAAACCACTGTCAGTAACTACAGTTGGTCGCTGCATCTGTAAGTGCAAGTTAAAACTTTACTATGTAAAGCCAAACCGATTTATCAACAATATCTTAAAACGCCGCCGGCTTGGCTGGGCCCGAGCTCACCTAAGATGGACTGATGCAAAGTGGAAAAGTGTTCTGTGGTCTGACGAGTCCATATTTCAAATTATATTTGAAAACAGAGGACGTGGTGTCCTCCAGAACAAAGAGGAAAATAACCATCTGGATTGTTATAGGCGCAAAGTTCAAAAGTCAGCATCTGTGATGGTATGGGGGTGTATTAGTGCCCAAGACATGGGTAACTTACACATCTGTGAAGGAACCATTAATGTTGAAAGGTACATACAGGTTTTGGAACAACATATCCAAGCAACGTTATCATGGACGCCCCTGCTTATTTCAGTAAGACAAGTGTTACAACACCGTGGCTTCGTAAAAAAAAAGAGTGTATGTACTTTCCTGGCCCGCCTGCAGTCCAGAACTGTCTCCCATCTAAAATGTGTGGCGCATTATGAAGCGTAAAATACGACAGCGGAGACCCCGGACTGTTGAACGACTGAAGCTCTACATAAAACAAGAATGGGAAAAACTTCCACTTTCAAAGCTTCAACAATTAGTTTCCTCAGTTCTCAAAACGTTTATTGAGTGTTGTTAAAAGAAAAGGTGATGTAACACAGTGGTGAACATGCCCTTTCCCAACTACTTTGGCACTTGTTGCAGCCATGAAATTCAAAGTTAATTATTATTTGCAACAAAAAAAAAGTTTATGAGTTTGAAGATCAAATATCTTGTCTTTGTAGTGCATTCAACTGAATATGGGTTGAAAAGGATTTGCAAATGATTGTATTCTGTTTATATTTACATCTAACACAATTTCCCAACTCATATGGAAACGGGTTTGTAGAAGTAGGGAATCTTCAGGCACCTCACGATTAGATTCAATTCTAGTTCTCGTTCACTCAGAATTTATTTTCAATTCAACATGATTCTCTGAATAAATGATTTGGTGTATAAATAATAATAAAATTGTCAAACGGATTACAGGTGACAAAAGCTCCTCTTGGCTGCAGACATACAACTTATACGCGCAGTTGGCCTGAAAAACACCTTTTAAAAAAAAACAACAACATTATTTACACAAATCACAGAATGTTAATCAGTTTAATACAAGAAACTAGAGAAGCCCTAAGTCAGGGGTCCCCAAACTACGGCCCGCGGGCCAGATCCGAGGAATAAGCGGTAGAAAATGGATGGATGGATAAACGCACCCTTACTAATTGCTTTTAATAAGAACCCTTCAAAAGACAAATCAGCTTTAATTTACGGTCATTTGTTGGGATTTTACTGTGAAATTACAATAAATTGCTGTGAAATATAAAGATAACACACAACAGTCATGTGTTGGCATGTTACACTGCATTTTGATGACATCATTTTACTGTGAAAATTGTTTTTTTCAGCAGAAAAACCACCTGGTTTTCCACATACCACCGTAGCGACCAACATTCAAATAGTCGCGTGGTAGGTCTAAATATTCATTAAAAACAAGGCAGATATTTTATTCAGCGAGTGTATTTAATGTTTTTAGCCACTGTGACGTTACATACAGTTTGAACAGTAACACTGTGTGTAAATATTTAATGAAGTGATTCTTTGGCATACTTTTGTTTTTTTATTGCAACTGCTTTTTTGAATGTGCTCTGGGTGAGATAGAGCAGAATAACAGTTTTATTTCAATACAATTAATATGTTTGTTACTCTTAAAGCCAGACCTGTGTGTTTATTTCCATACCTTAGGGTTTAATAGATTCCATAACGTTGTCACGTTATGGGATCTGTGAGAATAACAAAATAGTAGAATTTTTTTGAAGACCTAATGAACCTCTTTTGAACACAAGTTGTAATTGTGACATACATTGACATTTTGAAAAATGGTAGCATAAACTAGCCAGCAGGCACAAGACATTAAAACAACGTTAAGAACTTGTTCAATTAGTTGCTGATGTTGAGCATCTCAAACACAACGTTGAAACAACATGCTTTTTGACGACAGTTTAATCAATGTTAGGTTGTGTCGTTGAATTTGACCATTGAATTTTTGGTCATTTTCCAACCAATATTCAACAACACAAATACAACGTTAAAAAAACATGCTTTTTGACGCCTTTTAATCATTGTTAGGTTGGGTACGTTGATTTTATAATTTTCCAACCAATATTCCACAACACAAATACAACATTGAAACAACATACTTTTTGACAACGTTTAAACAATGTTGGGTTTTGACGTAGATTTGACCATTGAGTTTTGGTCGTTTCCCAACCAATATTCTACAACACAAATACAACGTTGAAACAACATGCTTTTTGATGACGTTTAATCAATGTCGGGTTCTGATATTTTACTGGAGAATTTTGGTCATTTCCCGAACCAATTTACAACAACACAAATACAACGTTGAAACAACATGCTTTTTGACAACGTTTAATCAATGTTAGGTTGTGTCATTGAATTTGACCATTAAAATTTTGTAATTTTCCAACCAATATTCTACAACACAAATACAACGTTGAAACAAAATACTTTTTGACGACGTTTAGTCAACGTTAGGTAGTGACGTTGATTTAACCGTAGAATTTTGGTAATTTCACTACAAATTTACCACAACACAAACGCAACCTTGAAACAACATGCTTTTTGACGACTTTTAATCAATGTCGGGTTGTGACGTTGATTTGACCATTGAATTTTGGTCATTTCCCAACCAATATTCCACAACACAAATACAACGTTGAAACAACATACTTTTTGACGACGTTTAGTCAATGTTAGGTTGTGATGTTGATTTAACCGTAGAATTTTGGTAATTTCGCTACAAATTTACCACAACACAAATACAACGTTGAAACAACATGCTTTTTGACGACTTTTAATCAATGTTAGGTTGTGACGTTGATTTGACCATTGAATTTTGGTCATTTCCCAACCAATATTCCACAACACAAATACAACGTTGAAACAACATGCTTTTTGACGACGTTTAATCAATGTTAGGTTGTGATGTTGATTTAACCGTAGAATTTTGGTAATTTCGCTACAAATTTACCACAACACAAATGCAACGTTGAAACAACATGCCTTTTGACGACTTTTAATCAATGTTAAATTCTGACGTTGATTTGACCATTGAATTTTTGGTCATTTTCCAACCAATATTCAACAACACAAACACAACATTGAAACAACATACTTTTTGACGACGTTTAGTCAATATAAGGTTGTGACGTTGATTTAACCGTACAATTTTGGTCATTTCGCTACAAATTTACCACAACACAAACGCAACCTTGAAACAACATGCTTTTTGACGACTTTTAATCAATGTTAAATTCTGACGTTGATTTGACCATTGAATTTTGGTCATTTCCCAACCAATATTCCACAACACAAATACAACGTTGAAAGAACATACTTTTTGACGATGTTTAGTCAATGTTAGGTTGTGACGTTGATTTAACCGTAGAATTTTGGTAATTTCGCTACAAATTTACCACAACACAAATGCAACGTTGAAACAACATGCCTTTTGACAATTTTTAATCAATGTTAGGTTCTGACGTTGATTTGACCATTGAATTTTGGTCATTTCCCAACCAATTTACTGCAACGCAAATGCAACGTTGAAACAACATGCTTTTTGATGACGTTTAATCAATGTCGGGTTGTGACGTTGATTTGACTGTAGAATTTAGGTAATTTCCCAACCAATTTACTACAACACAAATACAACGTTGAAACAACATACTTTTTGACAACGTTTAGTCAATGTTAGGTTGTGACGTTGATTTAACCGTAGAATTTTGGTAATTTCGCTACAAATTTACCACAACACAAACGCAACCTTGAAACAACATGCTTTTTGACGACTTTTAATCAATGTTAGGTTGTGACGTTGATTTGACCATTGAATTTTGGTCATTTCCCAACCAATATTCTACAACACAAATACAACGTTGAAACAACATGCTTTTTGACGACTTTTAATCAATGTTAAGTTCTGACATTGATTTGACAATTGCATTTTGGTCATTTCCCAACCAATATTCTACAACACAAATACAACGTTGAAACAACATGCTTTTTGACGACTTTTAATCAATGTTAAGTTCTGACATTGATTTGACCATTGCATTTTGGTCATTTCCCAACCAATATTCTACAACAGTGGTCCCCAACCTTTTTGTATCCGCAGACCGGTCAACGCTTATTAATAAATTGTCCCGCGGCCCGGCCCTTTTTTTTTACATTTGTCATGAAAAAGGGAGGTTTTTGTGGTTGGTGCATTAATTCTAAGTGTATATTGTGTTTTTTATATTGATTTAATTAAAACAAATTTTTTTTTTTTTTTTTTTTTTAAATAAAAATTTACAAAAAATTGTTCTGCGGCCCGGTACCAGGTGGTTGGGGACCACTGTTCTACAACACAAATACAACGTTGCAACAACATGCTTATTGATGATGCTTAATCAATATCGGGTTCTGACATTTGAGTGGAGAATTTTGGTAATTTCCCGAACCAATTTACAACAACACAAATACAACGTTGAAACAACATGCTTTTTGACAACGTTTAATCAATGTTAGGTTGTGTCATTGAATTTGACCATTGAAATTTTGTAATTTTCCAACCAATATTCTTCAACACAGAACACTGTAACAACTTACTTTTTGACGACGTTTAGTCAATGTTAGGTTGTGACGTTGATTTAACCGTAGAATTTTGGTAATTTCTCTACAAATTTACCACAACACAAATACAACATTGAAACAACATGCTTTTTGACAATTTCTAATCAATGTTAGGTTCTGACGTTGATTTGACCATTGAATTTTGGTCATTTCCCAACCAATATTCAACAACACAAACACAACGTTGAAACAACATACTTTTTGACGACGTTTAGTCAATGTTAGGTTGTGACGTTGATTTAACCGTGGAATTTTGGTAATTTCGCTACAAATTTACCACAACACAAATACAACATTGAAACAACATGCTTTTTGATTACTTTTAATCAATGTTAGGTTGTGACGTTGATTTGACCATTGAATTTTGGTCATTTCCCAACCAATATTCCACAACACAAACACAACGTTGAAACAACATACTTTTTGACGACGTTTATTCAATGTTAGGTTGTGACGTTGATTTAACCGTAGAATTTTGGTAATTTCGCTACAAATTTACCACAACACAAATGCAACGTTGAAACAACATGCCTTTTGACGACTTTTAATCAATGTTAAGTTCTGACGTTGATTTGACAATTGAATTTTGGTCATTTCCCAACCAATATTCTACAACAGTGGTCCCCAACCTTTTTGTATCCGCAGACCGGTCAACGCTTATTAATAAATTGTCCCGCGGCACGGCCCTTTTTTTTTTTTTTTTTTTTGTCATGAAAAAGGGAGGTTTTTGTGGTTGGTGCATTAATTGTAAGTGTATATTGTGTTTTTTATGTTGATTTAATTAAAATTATTTTTTTTTTTTTTTTTAAATAAAAATTAATAAAAAATTGTTCTGCGGCCCGGTACCAGGTGGTTGGGGACCACTGTTCTACAACACAAATACAACGTTGCAACAACATGCTTATTGATGACGTTTAATCAATATCGGGTTCTGACATTTGACTGGAGAATTTTGGTAATTTCCCGAACCAATTTACAACAACACAAATACAACGTTGAAACAACATGCTTTTTGACAACGTTTAATCAATGTTAGGTTGTGTCATTGAATTTGACCATTGAAATTTTGTAATTTTCCAACCAATATTCTTCAACACAGAACACTGTAACAACTTACTTTTTGACGACGTTTAGTCAATGTTAGGTTGTGACGTTGATTTAACCGTAGAATTTTGGTAATTTCGCTACAAATTTACCACAACACAAATACAACATTGAAACAACATGCTTTTTGACAATTTTTAATCAATGTTAGGTTCTGACGTTGATTTGACCTTTGAATTTTGGTCATTTCCCAACCAATTTACTGCAACACAAATACAACGTTGAAACAACATGCTTTTTGACGACGTTTAATCAATGTTGGGTTGTGACGTTGATTTGACTGTAGAATTTAGGTAATTTCCCAACCAATTTACTACAACACAAATACAACGTTGAAACAACATACTTTTTGACAATGTTTAATCAATGTTGGGTTCTGATGTTGATTACACCATTAAATTTTGGTCATTTCCCTGCCAACATTCTACGACACGAATACAGTTGTGATCAAAATGATTCAACCACTACACAATTTTGGTGTTTTAGCAAGTTGGACATTTATTCCGTATTTTGTTTTTAGTCATATCAAATAAAGATGTGTCAAATAGACAAATGCAACTTAAATTGTAACAACGTATTTTACAAAATACCAAAAAAGGACATTTTTCTTAATATGTCATTGACAAAATGATTCAACCCCCTAGTTACATGCATCTTTAGTACTTAGTAGAACACCCTTTGGCAGTAATGACATCCTTCAAAGGTGATACATAACCGGACACAAGCTTCTTGCAACCATCTACAGGTATTTTAGTCCATTCCTCTTGGGCAAAGGCCTCCAGTTCATTCATATTCTTGGGCTTGCGTGCTGCAACTGCCTTCTTCAAGTCCCACCACAGCTTTTCTATAGGATTTAGGTCTGGTGACTGTGAAGGCCACTCCAGAGTCTTCCAGCCCTTCTTCTGCAACCACTCTGATGTTGATTTGGAGGTATGCTTGGGATCCTTGTCCTGTTGGAAGGTCCAACGTCTCCCAAGCCTCAGCTTTGTCACTGACTTCATGACATTTGCAGCTAATATATCCTGGTAGGAAATAGAATTCATAATGCCTTGAACGCGCTGGAGATTCCCGGTACCTGAGGCAGAGAAACAGCCCCACAGCATGATTGACCCCCCACCACGCTTAACAGTAGGCAAGGTGTTCTTCTCTTTGTAAGCTTCATTTTTTTCTCCTCCAGACATAACGTTGATTCATAGGCCCAAAGAGTTCCAGTTTTGTCTCATCACTCCATAGAACAGTTTCCCAAAACCTTTGGGGTTTGTCCAGATGATTTTTGGCATACTGGAGTCTATTTTTCTTGTGCCTAGTAGTCAGAAGTGGGGTGCGCCTGGGAGTTCTGGCATGGAGGCCTTCATCTCGTAGTGCGCGCCTTATTGTCTGGGACGAAACCTGCGTTCCCCCCTCTGCAATGTCCTGTTGTAGTTCCTCAGCTGTTACCCGGGGGTTTTTCACCACTGTCCACACACAGCATCCTCTTTCTACCACGCCCAGGTAGTGTTTCCACTGTGCCTTTAGCTTTAAACTTGCGAATTATGCTCCCAACTGTGTCTCTTGGAATGTGTAGTGTCTTTGCTATTTTCTTATATCCATATCCTTTCTTATGAAGAGAAATGACCTCCTCTCTTGACTTCTTTGACCACTCCCTGGACTTCACCATGTTGCAAATACACCATTGACCATTTATCTACAAGAAGCTGAGCGTCACAGTCTTTTTCAATCAGTTTAATTGTTGCTCTTTATGATTCTAATTAAATCTACAGGTGTTTTCAACACCTGATTGAAAATACCTTAATCAAATTCTGTTCTTAAGAGTTATGATCTTCAAGGGGTTGAATAATTTTGTCAATGAGATATTAAGAGAAATTACACTGTTTGGTATGTTACAAAATATAATGTTGTAATTCAAGTTGCGTTTGTCTATTTAATGCATCTTTATTTGATATGACTATAAACAAAATACGGAATAAATGTCCAACTTACTAAAACACCAAAATTGTGTGGGGGTTGAATAATTTTGATCACAACTGTACAACGTTAAAACAACCTGCGTTTTGTCAACGTTTAATCAATGTTAGGTTTGACGTTGATTTAAGGATTGAATTTTGGTAATTTCCCAAACAAAATTCTCCAACACAAATACAATATTTTATGTTTATTCAACGTCAGGTTGTTCAAAGTCAGTTTTAAAGGACGTATAATCAACGCTGTATCGATGTCTTATGTCTGCTGATTTTTTATTTTATTTTCTGCCATTTTAGCATTATAATTGAGAAAATATTGGAACGAACATGACGCAGTACAGTTAAGCACACGTTGTGAGCATGAGTATCTCGGGATGTGGCAAGTTTTCTGGTAAAATGATTAAAGAGTCTTGGGCCGAGTGAAGGAGGTCACGGCTGAGGCGTTGCAACACGAGCAGGAATTCCTCATCGCTCTCTCAGGTCGCCCACATTGTGTGGCGTTGTTGATATTGCGAGGTGGAAAGTCAGGGAGGGACGCGGCGGCCCATCTCCGCCGCCGCTGTGACCCCGGGGTCCCTGACGGATACAAAAGCGTGCGCGCAGGGCAGCATTCCTCAGAGCAGGTAAACACCGCCTCCTCTAATCCCTCCGGGGGCCCTCTGTCTGCCTGGAGGGCTTCGACAAATGTTGACTTTTGCAAACGCGAAGAGTCTGGCATTCTGCAAAACAAAAAAACTCCTGGTTTCCAAGAGCCGTCTGCAAATGACAGCGTTCTCCTTGCCGGCGTCTTGGTCTTCCCGGCAACGTGGGCTCCTGCGTGGACGCACTTGTTGTGTGCACACACTGACTCACACAAGCCTTGTGACACGTTATCCATCTTCTTGCACACTCAGTCTCAAGACACGCTTTGTGCCAACACTTTGGGGAAGGCCCCCTTTCTGTTCCAACAAGAAAGTCCTCACTTCTTACTTCCGTGAGGTGGCCCAGTACTTTTGCGCTTCTCTTATCTGCTGCTGTGTTATGAAGTGATGATAGGGGCCAGGAGCTAATCAGAGTTGATAGCGAAACTGTTCATGCTTTAAATTCCTTAGATTAACGTAGCCAGGCAACATTTGACACAGGGGTGTCCAAATTGTGGCCCGCGTGCGCCTCCAATCTGGCACCAGGTCAATCAGCAATATGGCCGCAGCGGTGCATTCCTAATATATACAAGCAGCCAGTGATCGAAAAAGCTGCCGTTTTGTCGCCATCTGGTGGCCGACGAAAGTTACTCAAGTACTTAAAAAGACACACATCACAGCTTTGAAAATATGGCCCAATCCAAACAACCTTCCCTAGTCATGGCGCAACAACAAAAAAATCCAACCAGTACAAATATTCGACAAACATGGTCAAACATTACACAACCTGCTCATTGAACTTTGTGGATATTATAAAAGATGTCCAATCAACATAACACTAAAAAACACAAAATTACACCCATTACAAGGTATGATGGGAAATATACAAAAGACTCTCCACACTTAACTATGTTTGGTGCATTTTAGCTTCTTGGGTATTTCTGATTGATTAAAAAACCTTAACGAGGTCGTTAAGGAAGTAAACGAGGTAAGGGTTGAACTTTCACATACTCTTAATATCCAATTATAATAATAATTAATTATATATATATATACAGTATTATTATAATATGTACTCATATATATATATATATATGTATATATATATATGTGTATGTATGTGTGTGTATATATAAAACACACCAACACACATATATATATATATATATATATATATACACATATATATATATATATATATACATACATACATACATACATACACACGTATATATACAGACATACACATATACAGTATATATATATATATATATATATATATATATATAGTATATACACACACATTCTGTATATCAATCAATCAATCAATGTTTACCTATATAGCCCTAAATCACTAGTGTCTCAAAGGGCTGCACAAACCACTACGACATCCTCGGTATATACATATATACCAGGGGTTGGCAACCTTCAGCATACAAAGAGCCATTTGAGCCCATTTCCCCCCCAAATAAAACCCAACTAGAGCCGCAAACTCTGTTCGATTCCTAAAATGACAATAACACCACTTATAGTTTAAATACACGTATGCAATAGAATTTATGAAATCAAACACTTGACAACGATTCACTTTTTTTTTCTGGGTCTAAGCAGATCACCAAATTATTATGAACATTCGAAAAAAAATACACTGGTCCTTCCCCTAATTAATGAATTTGGAAAAAAAATCAAGTCACGCCAATATTCTGAAGGCATACACCTACGTTGTATTTCATTTGACTTAAAAGGGAAAAGAACAACCTGGTCATCAATGAAAGCAAATTAATCTGTCCATGAAGCATTAAGTGTTCCATTTTTATCAGAAATGTTTCGCTTTTTTTTTTGGGTGGCGGGGGGGTGGGGGGGTTTTAGGGGGGTTGACTGCAAAAAACAATACAGTTGCTTGGTAGCAAGAGATGACGCACAGGGGCTGTGACATACATGAATCCCTTAGGGGTGATGGACAACTGGGCAGTGCCAGAGGAGCTGCAGCCTGCCACCGTAGCCCCCACCCCCCCTCCCCCCTCTGTTTTAAGTCTCGAGATGTATGTTGTATTATGTATATGTGCTTTGCTATAGACGTTTTTTCCCCCACTCCAGTTTAGATTGTATTTTTTTACCCATCCCCTCCCAGGGTTGACCTTTTTCCCCCATCTTTTACGGGGCGCCTTGCAGCGACCCATCAGCGTTCCTGTTCTGTAACCCTGTACACTCTTCGTTTGTCTCATCTTGAACGGCTTTGTGCTGAAAAGAAAGTTTCATTGTACATGTGCAATGACAATAAAGACCTACCAACGATCGACAATATATCAAAATGTTTTATTATCATATGATAAGATACCAGAACTCTCCAAAATAACAACTGTTTGATTAAAGGCCTACTGAAACCCACTACTACCGACCACGAAGTCTGATAGTTTATATATCAATAATGAAATATTAACATTGCAACACATGCCAATACGGCCTTTTTAGTTTACTAAACTGCAATTTTAAATTTCCCGGCGAAGTATCCTGTTGAAAACGTTGCGGAATGATGACACGTATGATGACACGTATGAAGACTCGTGACATCACGGATTGTAGCGGACATTTTCTTCCAGCACCGATCCCAGCTATAAGTAAGTCTGCTTTAATCGCATAATTACACAGTATTCTGGACATCTGTGTTGCTGAATCTTTTGCAATTTGTTCAATTAATAATGGAGACGTCAAAGAAGAAAGACGTAGGTGGAAAGCGGTGGATTGCGGCTGCCTTTAGCAACACAAACACAGCCAGTGTTTCTTTGTTTACATTCCCCAAGGTGAAGCTTTACTATGGAACAGAGCGGTCAAGTAAACATGGTTCTCTACCACATGTCAACCGGCAGGTTTCGGTGAGAAAATTGTGGTAATAGGTCGGCTCTTACCGTAGACATGAGCGGAGCTTGCGCCGTTCCTCGAGCAACTGTCAAAGAGGCAGCTGGGACTCTCTTGCCCCCTCCGACCGGGCACCCCTGAACGTGGGATGCTTCCACCGGCCAGACCGGCTGCCTTCGCTTCGCCTCGTCGAGAAACGTGGCTTCCCTCAGAGACACTGGCGATCACCACACCCATGGCCACAACCCTCCTACTTTCAGGTACAACCATATAATCTCACTAAAACACTAGTAACACAATAAGCTGATAAGGGATTTTCCAGAATTATCCTAGTAAATGTGTCTAATAACATCTGAATCCTGAACACTGCCCTCTCTTTTTTTTTTCTTTTTCTAGTCCTTCACTCTCACTTTCCTCATCCACAAATCTTTCATCCTTGCTCAAATTAATGGGGAATTCGTCGCTTTCTCGGTCCGATTTGCTCTTGCTGCTGGTGGCCATGATTGTAAACAATGTTCAGATGTGAGGAGCTCCACAACCCGTGACGTCACGCGCACATCGTCTGCTACTTCCGGTACAGGCAAGGTTATTTTATTAGCGACCAAAAGTTGCGAACTTTATCGTCGATGTTCTCTACTAAACCCTGTCAGCAAAAATATGTCAATATCGCGAAATGATCAAGTATGACACATAGAATGGACCTGCTATCCCCGTTTAAATAAGAAAATCTCATTTCAGTAGGCCTTTGACAATAACTAAATTAAATTTAAGTAATTAAGTAACCATTATTTGTTGACATTTTGTTTCAAAGCCAAAGGGAGCCACGGCGGTGGCATGAAAGAGCCGCATGTGGCTCCAGAGCCGCGGGTAGCAAACCCCGATACTAGGGGGCTACCAATGGCGCTAATTGAAGCAATCACTTCTATCTCTAAATTGATTTAAAGGCCTACTGAAATGAGATGTTCTTATTTAAACGGGGATAGCAGGTCCATTCTATGTGTCATACTTGATCATTTCGCGATATTGACATATTTTTGCTGAAAGGATTTAGTAGAGAACATCGATGATAAAGTTCACAACTGGAGAAAAGCCCTGCCTCTACCAGAAGTCGCAGACGATGACGTCACATGTTGATGGCTCCTCATATATTCACATTGATTTTAATGGGAGCCTTCAACAAAAACAGCTATAAGGACCGAGAAAACGACAATTTCCACATTAATTTGAGCGAGGATGAAATATTTGTGTTTGAGGATATTGATAGCGAGGGACTAGAAAAAAACAAACAAACAAAAAAATAATTTAAAAAGAACGGATTCATATGTTTTTAGAGACATTTACTAGGATAATTCTGGGAAATCCCTAATCTTTCTATTGTGTTGTTAGTGTTTTAGTGAGTTTAACAGTACCTGATAGTCGGAAGTGTACGTCCACGGCCGGGTGTTGACGCGCAGTGTCTCGGGGAAGTCGACGGCAGCTGATATCCGGTAAGTGGCTACTTTTTAACCACAATTTTCTCACCGAAACCTGCTGGTTGACAATTGGTCGGGATCAATGTCCGCTGTGATCCATAGTAAAGTTTCAACTCCTTGAATTTTAAACAAGGAATCACCGTGTGTTTGTGTGGCTGAAGGCTAAAGTTTCCCAACTCTTTTGTTCTACTTTGACTTCTGCAGTAGTAATTGAACAAATTGCAAAAGATTCAGCAACACAGATGTCCAAAATACTGTGTAATTATGCCGTTAAAGCAGACGACTTTTAGCTGTGTGTGTGTGCAGCGCTCATATTCATAACAGCCCGTGACGTCACGCGTACACGTCATCATTACGCGACGTTTTCAAGAAAAAAGTCCCAGGAAGTTTAAAATTGCAATTTAGTAAACTAAAAAGGCCGTATTGGCATGTGTTGCAATGTTAATATTTCATCATTGATATATAAACTATCAGACTGCGTGGTGGGTAGTAGTGGCTTTCAGTAGGCCTTTAAAGGGCCCTATTTGGGGATTGTAATAGAGATCCATCTGGATTCATGAACTTAATTCTAAACATTTCTGCACAAAAAAAGAAATCTTTAACATCAATATTTATGGAACATGTCCACAAAAAATCGAGCTGTCAACACTGAATATTGCATTGTTGCATTTGTTTTCACAGTTTATGAACTTACATTCATATTTTGTTGAAGTATTATTAAATAAATATATTTATAAAGGATTTTTGAATTGTTGCTATCTTTAGAATATTTTAAAAAAATCTCATACCTTCAAATACTCCCATTTGAGAACCACTGTATCGAGCGTGCTACGGTGTTAGCCGTAGAAGCTAACTACGGCAAGAGAGAAGCTAGCTTATACGTCAGTACGAAACGCGTTTGAGTTTGTAATGCACAACAATGCGATAAAAACAATCTGTACTGAGTGTAAAATATGAAGAATAATATTACAGGATGTGTAAAGTATTATTTCATATTTTGTTGGTGCACAACGTAGTAGTATAGGGTAATGTGCTACGTGTTTCATGAACAATATTACAGCGACTTACCTCCGTGGTCACTAGTGTGTTCTGTCAAGCTGGCTGCGGACGTTTACTGTTGACTTAAGTACTTCAATAATTCTGCTTAGTTTGGCTCAAAAGAAAAGGTTGTGAATCCTAATTCGTCCAAAAATAGTCGTCTGTCACCAAGTCTGCCGTGATGACGACACACCTGTTTGTTTGTTTGCGGAAGTAGGAACACGTGGTTGACGCCGGAAGTCGCATGTGCGCTTCTATGGAAACGGATATCAACGCGCCAAAATCTGGTCAATATTGTTTATATTACATGTCTGTTAAAACATCATTTATATACTTGCAGTGTGTATATAAAACATATTACATATTGTTATGAAGGTGTCTCTTACTTCATATATATCCATCCATCCATTTCCTACCGCTTATTCCCTTCTGGGGTCGCGGGGGGCACTGGTGCCTATCTCAGCTACAATCGGGCGTAAGGCGGGGTACACCCTGGACAAGTCGCTACCTCATTATATATATGCAGTGTGTATATTGTACATATTACATATTGTTATGAAGGTGTCTGTTACTACATTGTATATATATATACATATATATAGGTATATATACTTGCAGTGTGTATATAAAACATAATACATATTGTTATGAAGGTGTCTGTTACTACATTATATATAAACTTGCAGTGTGTATATAAAACATATTATTATTATGAAGGTGATTGTTACTACATTATATATATATATATATATATATATATATATATATATATATATATAATATAATATATATATATATATATACTTGCAGTGTGTATATACTACATATTATTGTTATGAAGGTGTCTGTTACTACATTATATATATACTCGCAGTGTGTATATTGTACATATTACATATTGATATGAAGGTGTCTGTTACTACACTCTCTCTCTCTCTCTCTATATATATATATATATTTTTTTTTTTTGCAGTGTGTTTATTGTACATATTACATGTTGTTATGAAGGTGTCTGTTACTACATTATATATATACTTGCAGTGTGTATATTGTACATATTACATATTGATATGACGGTGTCTGTTACTACACTATATATTATATATATGTATATATATATATATATATATATATATATATATATTTGCAGTGTGTATATTGAATATATTCCATATTGTTATGAAGGTGTCTGTTACTACATTATATATAAACTTGAAGTGTGTATATAAAATATATTATTATTATGAAGGTGTTTGTTACTACATTATATATATACTTCCAGTGTGTATATAGACATACTATTGTTATGAAGGTGTCTGTTACTACATTGTCTACATATACTCGCAGTGTGTATATTGTACATATTACATATTGTTATAAAAGTGTCTGTTCCTACACTATATGTATATATATTTATATATATATATATATATATATATATATATATATATACTTGCAGTGTGTATATAAAACATAATACATATTGTTATGGATGGTGTCTGTTACTACATTATATATATATATATATATATATATATATATATATGCAGTGTGTATATTGTACATATTGTTATGAAAGTGTCTGTTCCTACACTATATATATATATATATAATTGCAGTGCGTATATAAAGCATAATACATAGTTATGAAGGTGTCTCTTACTACATTATATATATATACATATATATATATGTATATATATATATATACTTGCAGTGTGTATATTGCACATATTCCATATTGTTATGAAGGTGTCTGTTACTACATTATATATAAACTTAGTGTGTATATAAAACATATTATTATGAAGGTGTCTCTTACTACATTATATATATATATATATATATATATATATACTTGCAGTGTGTATATTGCACATATTCCATATTGTTATGAAGGTGTCTGTTACTACATTATATATAAACTTAGTGTGTATATAAAACATATTATTATGAAGGTGTTTGTTACTACATTACATATATATTTGCAGTGTATATATTGTACATATTACATATTGTTATGAAGGTGTCTGTAACTACATTAAATATAGACTTGCAGTGTGTATATAAAACGTTGAGGGTTTTGAAGTTGTTTTAGAGGGCTTTGAAGGCTACAACTACATCTTTCACGCAGTTTTTATCATCTTTAAAATCGGGAAAAAAAAGACGTGTTCTTGTCTCTCATAATGATTGTGAACGACGGTGAAAAAAATTTAAAAAGTGAAGTTCCACTTCAAATCGCACTTACCAAAAATATTAATATATGTGATCAATTTTGCTATTGCCCGATCTCACTCATGGATTTTCCTCCCTATTAAGTGAAGATACAAATTTATTTATTTGTTTCCAGATTAAAAAAAAACCCCATTGTTAATAATTTTTGCAAAAAGGTTGCAAGTTAGGTTTCTGTGTGTAACAGCAGCTGTCACCATGGAGACACTCATGTCCCTAAGATGTTTTTATCATCCCTCCCCAAAAAAGGACATGTGTTTTTGTCTCTCATGATTGTCAACGATAGGCAAAATTCCCCAAAAGCTCCCCTTTAAGTACATTTATGAAAGAAAAATTCCGTTAGTAGATACATTTTTGGTTCCTCTATTTGTTTATTCTTTTTAAAATATATTTTGAACACTATTTACGAGTATAAGTGTACGCATCCCAACTGAGGTTGTAATTGCTGCCGAAGGGTGTGGATACTTATGTACATGTCATTTTTTAAGTTATTTTTAATAAATAAAAAAATACTAATTAAAATGTTTAAGTCACGTTGCCATTATGGGGTATTGTCTGTAGAATTTTGAGGACAGAAATGAATTAATTCTATTTTGGAATAAGGCTGCAACATAACACAATGTACGGTAGCACTTTAAACCGAATCAATTTAAAACTTGGGGTAACGAATCTCAATTTTACACATTTTCGTAATAAGTCACCTGGTAATAAATAATAATAAAACATGCGGGGGGAAAGGATACAAAAGCCCCTCTTGGCTGCTGAGGTATGAACGCACCTAGACAGCTCAGAGATGGCAAAACAAAAAGAAAGAAAAAAAAGTGCACTTTTAAATTAAACATTTTGAATCGATTCAGAATCGAATGGTGATATGGATGTCAATCAATCTTTTTTCACACCCGTATTGACTATAAAAACACAATAAGACCTGAAAGGACATTTCCAAAAGACTTTATTTTGTCAGTCTTTCTTTTCATTTTGTGACATAAACATGAACAATCTTGTTTAAACATGTTTAAAAAAAAAAAAAAAAACAGTCTTAGAAAAACATTTTAGTGCATCCAACATTTTTCAGTGAGTTCTCGCAAACATACCCAGAGATTCATGTCATACATCACAGTTTGAACACGCTTTGGTCTCAAAACAAGCTGGACTTTTTTTCCCCCCACAAAGTGAGTGAAGAAGTCTCTTTCTTTTTTTTTCCACCAGAAAGTCAACAAAGTACGTAAAGGAGTCTGTGACAGCGTCTGACTCCGTCCCGGGTGGGGGGGGGTGGGGGTGATCCAGGGGGGCCCCGCCCTGCTTAATGAACAAGGCCAGCGTGGAAGTCAACGTGCCAGAAAGAAAGTGAAGCAGTGAAAGAATCAAGGAGGGGAAAAAATAAAGTCAGTTCCTCCCAGCTGTGTGAGAAGAATGAGTGTTACAACATCAACTCTGCAAGCAGGCTGTGGGGAAGTCTGTGGTTAGTGGCGACACCTGTGGCGACTGGCGGTTACTACAGCTCTGTCAAAATCAAGAGAGGTTAAATGAAATGAATTGAAATACATTTATATAGCACTTTTTTCTAGTGACTCAAAGCACTTTTACATTGTGAAACTCAATATCTAAGTTACATTTAAACCAGTGTGGGTGGCTGGTTGAAGTGTCTTGCCCAAGGACACGACGGCAGAAGCGGGGCTCAAACCTGGAACCCTCAAGTTGCTGGCATGAGCTATACCGCCCATATGCAATCATTCTTCTGGTATTTTTAAAGTGGAGGCAGGTCAGGCAGAGCCTCAAATAAATGTTTAATACCATAAAATAAATAATTGTTCATTGAACTCTTCCCAAATAAATGGCAACTGGACTGCTCAGGTTGTCAGAGAATACATTTCGCCAATTATCCAAGCAGGCTTTATGGGTTCATGCTCACAATTGTAACTCCAACAGCTGGAGTCTGAGAGGATGATGCAGGATCCATATTATTTATCCCCTAATTTTGTAGCCCTGCTTGGATTGGAGACCAAACATCTAAGTATGGATGTTGCTCTTAGGGTTACATGCTTTTGATGCAAGCAATCAGCTGCTCCTGCAGACTAATGCACACTATACCTTCTTTAATTGGAAATGATCCATTCAAAGTAGAAAAATAACAAAAGAGTAAAAAGTCAACATCACCATAATCTATGAAGTAGTTAGAGTTCCGTGCAACGCTCACAATTTGTTGACGGTGTGATGCGTACCCTGAACTCCATTGTAAAAATGTGCGTTTCTACATTTGTTTTTGGTTCTATTTTATTTTGCACTTAAATCTACTATGTTCACATTGGTTAAGTTTGTAGTTATGTTGCCTTTTAATTCAGTTACTGTGTCATTTTAATAATAACTGATTATATTATTATTGTAATATTTGAATGATCCATCCATCCATCCATTTTCTACCACTTGTCCCTTTTCGGATAAGCGGAAGAAGATGGATGGATGGATATATATATAAATATATATATATAATAAAAAAACACATATATATATATATACAGACATATATATATATATACACACACACACATATATATATATATATATACATACACACACACACACACATATATATATACACACACAAAAATACATATATGTACACATATACAAACCCCGTTTCCATATGAGTTGGGAAATTGTGTTAGATGTAAATAAAAACGGAATACAATTATTTGCAAATCATTTTCAACCCATATTCAGTTGAATATGCTACACAGACAACATTTTGATGTTCAAAGTGATAAACATTTTTTGTTTTGCAAATAATCATTAACTTTAGAATTTGATGCCAGCAACACTTGACAAAGAAGTTGGGAAAGGGGGCAATAAATACTGATAAAGTTGAGGAATGCTCATCAAACACTTGTTTGGAACATCCCACAGGTGTGCAGGCTAATTGGGAACAGGTGGGTGCCATGATTGGGTATAAAAGCAGCTTCCCAAAAAATGCTCAGTCTTTCACAAGAAAGGATGGGGTGAGGTACACCCCTTTGTCAACAAATGCGTGAGCAAATAGTCAAACAGTTTAAGAACAACGTTTCTCAAAGTGCAATTGCAAGAAATTTAGGGATTTGAACATCTACGGTCCATAATATCATCAAACGGTTCAGAGAATCTGGAGAAATCACTCCACGTAAGCGGCATGGCCGGAAACCAACATTGAATGACCGTAACCTTCGATCACTCAGCACTGTATCAAAAACCGACATCAATCTCTAAAGGATATCACCACATGGGCTCAGGAACACTTCAGAAAAAACACTGTCACTAAATACAGTGCGTCACTACATCTGTAAGTGCAAGTTAAAGCTCTACTATGCAAAGCGAAAGCCATTTATCAACAACATCCAGAAACACCGCCGGCCTCTTTGGGCCCGAGATCCTCTAAGATGGACTGATGCAAAGTGGAAAAGTGTTCTGTGGTCTGACGAGTCCACATTTCAAATTGTTTTTGGAAATATTCGACATTGTGTCATCCGGACCAAAGGGGAAGCAAACCATCCAGACTGTTATCGACGCAAAGTTCAAAAGCCAGCATCTGTGATTGTATGGGGGTGCATTAGTGCCCAAGGCATGGGTAACTTACACATCTGTGAAGGCACCATTAATGCTGAAAGGTACATACAGGTTTTGGAACAACATATGGTGCCATCTAAGCGCCGTCTTTTTCATGGACGTCCCTGCTTATTTCAACAAGACGATGCCAAGCCACATTCAGCACGCGTTACAACGGCGTTGTAAAAAAAGAGTGCGGGTACTTTCCTGGTTGCCTGCAGTCAAAGACTTATCTCCAAATCGAAAATGTGTGGCACATTATGAAGCGTAAAATACGACAGCGGAGACCCCGGACTGTTGAACGACTGAAACTCTACATAAAACAAGAATGGGAAAGAATTCCACTTTCAAAGCTTCAACAATTAGTTTCCTCAGTTCCCAAACGTTTATTGAGTGTTGTTAAAAGAAAAGGTGATGTAACACAGTGGTGAACATGCCCTTTCCCAACTACTTTGGCACGTGTTACAGCCATGAAATTGTAAGTTAATTATTATGTGCAAAAAAAAAATAAAGTTTATGAGTTTGAACATCAAATGTTGTCTTTTTAGTGCATTCAATTGAATATGGGTTGAAAATGATTTGCAAATCATTGTATTCCGTTTATATTTACATCTGACACAATTTCCAAACTCATATGGAAACGGAGTTTGTATATCTATCCATCCACTATCTATCCCAGCTTCATTTGGGCGAAATGCGGCGTACACCCTGGAAAATTGCCCACTTCATCGCATATAGACAGACAACATCCATATCCATCTATCTTATATCTATATATCCATTTTCTACCGCTTGTCCCTTTTGGGGCCGTGGGGAGTGCTGAAGCCTATCTCAGCTGCATTTGGGGGCGGAAGGCGGTGTACACCATGGACAAGTCGCCACCTCATTACAGATAGACAACATTCACACTCACATTCACACACTAGGGCCAATTTAGTGTTGCCAATCAACCTATCCCCAGTTGCATGTTGGGATTTTTTTTGGAGGTGGGAGGAAGCCGGAGTACCCGGAGGGAACCCACGCAGTCACGGGGAGAACATGCAAACTCCACACAGAAAGATCCTGAGCCAGGGATTGAACTTACGACTACTCGTATTCTGAGGCACATGCACTAACCCCTGTTCCACCGTGCTGCCCCTATAAATATATATATATATATATATATTTATATATATATATATATATATATATATATATATATATATATATATATGTAGGTGTTGGAAAAATCACAAGACTACTTCATCTCTACAGAACTGTTTCATGAGGGGTTTCCTCAATCATCAGGAGATTGAGGGAAAATCTCCTGATGATTGAGGGAACCCCTCATGAAACAGTTCTGTAGAGATGAAGTAGTCTTGTGATTTTTCCCACACCTACATATTGCGCTCTACCACGGTATCGAGCACTATTCTCTGGATAATCCAATCAAGAGATATATATATATATATATATATATATATATATATATATATATATATATATATATATATATATATATATATAAGTTTATATATATACATATATGTGTGTATATATATACATATATATTTATACACACATATATATAAATATACACACAAATACATATATGTATATATATACATACATATATATATATATATATACATACATATATACATACATACATAAACATACATATATACCTATATATGTATGTATATATATATATAGATATACATATATAGATGTGTATGTATTGCTGTATATGTATATATTTCATTATATATATATACACACACACACCTATATATATAGATATACATACATATATAGATGTGTATGTATGTGTGTGTGTGTGTATATATATATATATATATATATATATATATATAAATATACATATATATATATATATATACACACACACACACATACATACATGTAATATGTGATCAATGTAGCATCGATCATACGATTCGATCTTAATTCTGTACACTGCTGCTGGAATTTTAATTTTCCTGAGGGAACGCTCCTGAAGGAATCAATAAAGTACTATCTATCTATCTATCTATCTATCTATATACTGATACTATTTTTGATATCGTTACTGTCGATATTCGTATCGGTCGCCCACCCCTGTTTACGCTCTAGTTTAGTGATTAGGCTGACTTTTGATATCCCTCTACGTTGCGTAGTGTAGCATGTTGATATTCCTCGTACTCTACTCTTGCGGTAATGATATTTACCGCGATGGAGGTAAAGATTTCTGACATTGAAGCAGCTTTGCCCAGTGGAGGGACATTGCATGGAGGACGCGTGTTTGCAGCTTGTCTTGTTACAATTGTGGGACACAGCTAGAATGCATCATCCACATGCATTATCCTGACGACATGGCGATCGGAGTAAAACTTCTATCATCGGTCAAACTGATATCATTAATATCGCACAACCCTGATGTCAGTGCCACACCAGGTATGAACCTCACCCAATGTCACTGTTCTAAAGCCATACATCAAGCAGGAATCCGAGGGATATTTCATTTAAGACAAGAGTAAAACGAACAATAATGAAACAAGGTAAGGGTTTTGCATGTTTGTGCGTCATATGTCATCAATTATGTCAACATGGTATTTTTGTTATACACATGCATTGTTTTATATGTATGAAAATGAACTGATTCCATCAGAGGGTTGAGGGTTATCTGTATAATGAAAAGCATATTTGCAATGTTCTTAGCTTTGGTTATCGACTGTCATGTACATTTTTAGGGCATGTTAATGCATGTTGGCTAGGGGTGTAACGGTACGTGTATTTGTATTGAACCGTTTCGGTCCGGTTCGGAGGTGTATCGAACGAGTTTCAACACGGACATATTAAGTAGCGTACTGCACGTTGTGTAGAAAATGCACACCGAGACACAACACACAGCATACTAGCAGCGACCGGGCTACGATAGACTGACCAAACTTCCTCTTTTCAGCGGATATGTCCTCTTTTGCGGGGCTGTCCGGGTGGAGTTTCTTAAATGCCTAAAATGTCCGGCATTTTAATTTAGGGTTGAGTGTATTTTCAATGTATGTTCAGGTTTGAGAAGGGGTTAAAAACAAAACAAATTGCGCACGCAGCATTCGTGAGGGAGGCGCAGAGACAGAGAGAGTGAGAGAGTTGTGATAAACGCGCGTGCGTCGCCAGGCTCTGCTTTTTACCCATAGATTTATCAGATTTTATTTTTTATTATCTTTATTATCAGCTAATGTTTTAAAGGCCCACGACACATTCTATAAATACTATTCAAATAAACAAAAACATAAAAAAAGTGAAATAAAAAAAGCTTAAAGACTAAACTTAATTTAGAAAAAGTTGCAATGTTGACTAATAAAAAAAGCTGTTTTTTTTCTTTCAAACTGTCATTGCTCAAAACATAATATTGAATCAAAATCAATGTTATTATGAATTATTGACCTATCCAAGGTTCTCATTACTTCACATTAAATATTCCACTAAGAAAAATATTTTGGGTGGAATATTTAGCAAATTTGGTAAATAAATAACCCAAAAATGTATATTTTGTTTTTTTCTTACTGTACCGAAAATGAACCGAACCGTGACCTCTAAACCGAGGTACGTACCGAACCGTTACACCCCTAATGATGGCACAAAAATAATGGGGAATGGGGGATAATACTTATGAAGCAAACAAACAAGCCAAAACCCTTGAAATTGTCCAGATTTAAAACAAACGGTTTGTATTTAAATAAAGACAATGTAATGACGGAGTCCAGGATTCCAAGGGTAAATGACCTGAAGAAGAAAAAAAAACATTAATTCTGGACATCCCTGTTGATAAAAAATAAGTTAGCTTAGTTCACAAAGGATTAGAACCACCACCTGTGCAAACGGAGTGCAAACAAACCCAAATAACATCACATTTGGTTAATAAACCTTACGAGGTAGAATTGATCTCTAAAGCACCCGATCAGGTGACAAAGAGAGAAAAAAGTGGACGATATGTAGAAAACACCTCCAAAAACAAAAGGTACATATATATTCAATATGAATCGGTTGTGGCATTTACAAGAAAGAGCATGTTTCTCATAGTATTTCATTAGGACTGGCACTGTCAGTACTCGATGAACAAAAGGAAGAGGAAAAAAATCCACTGGATTTTGAAGCAACAACACCGAACAGAAACAAGAAATACGCTTGTGATATCTGTTCAACTCAAAACAAAAGGAATATTAAAAAAGGTCAAGTCAGTGGATGATACAACATACAAAAACATGTCATTGTGAGGCGTGTTTAGACCGTGTGCGGCTACACTCAAATTGGTTGAAGGGAAACACCACTTAAAGTCAAAGCCAATTTTGGTGAATCAATATGTAAATATGTTCACACAGGAAGTGTCAAAGTGACGATATCATCCATATCTGCACTCCAAACACATAAATAAAGTCTATCCTTTCCTAACTGAGGGGCTTTTTGCTTGTTTGATGTGGTTCAAACTAGAGATGTCGATGCCGATAAATGTTTAAAAATGTAATACCGGAAATTATCGGTATCGGTTTCAAAAAATTTAAATTTATGACTTTTTAAAACGCAGCTGTACGGAGTGGTGCACAGACGTAGGGAGAAGTACAGAGCGCCAATAAACCTTAAAAGGCACTGCCTTTGTGCGCCGGCCCAATCACATAATACCTATGACTTTTCACACACACAAGTGAACGCAACGCATACTTGGTCAACAGCCATACATGTCACACTGAGGGTGGCCGTACAAATAAGTTTAACACTGTTACAAATATGCGCCACACTGTGAACCCACACCAAACAAGAACAATAAACACATTTCGGGAGAACATCCGCGCTGTAACACAACAGAACAAATACCCAGAACCCCTTGCAGCACTAACTCTTCCGGGACGCTACAATATACACCCCTAACCCCCAGCACCACCACCTCAAACTCCTCATTCTCTCATGTCCCAAATTCCAAGCTGCTGTTTTGAGGCATGTTGAAAAAAAAAAAGACGCACTTTGTGACTTCAATAATAAATATGGCAGTGCCATGTTGGCATTTTTTTCCATAACTAGAGTTGATTAATTTTGAAAAACCTTGTTACATTGTTTAATGCATCACAACAAAATTAGGCATAATAATGTGTTAATTCCACGACTGTATATATCGGTTGATATCGGAAACGGTAATTAGGATTTGGACAATATCGGATATCGGCAAAAAAGACATCTCTAGTTCAAACCTTTAAAGTGGGTCATCATTCTCAGCAGTCCCGTTTAAATACTGTCTCCTAGGGAGGTCATAAGGAGGCAGTCACGCACTAACATTGGCGTGAAATAAAGAGAAACAGTCCACTTTGCTTCCTGTGTAAACATACAAAAGTCTGATTTACTTATTCTCATTGGCAGCAGCTCATTTTGTTTTGTCACTCATACGAAGACAGAAAAAACTGTTTCACCGACTGCAATTCAGCAGCACTCTCCTTATAAGAGCTATTCCATAGGAATCACTATTAATTGCAAAGACGCAATGCATAAGATGTAAAAAAGACAATGTATAAAATGGACATCACACACAGTGACACGTCTTTGGGCTACAGTTCAACAGGCTTCACATACCCGCGGGTTCACGGCTATATTGGCCATATTTTTTATTTTCCCTCAAGAGGTTTTGTCTCGTCAACACAAATATGTTTTTTTGTCCGCCACTTTGACACAAGCTAACAGTGAAACTAATTTATGCCTGGACCTTCTGCTTGGATAATAAAAAAATGTCACCGCCTGAGTTAGCTCCAAACCAACGCTTGTGGGGTAAATAGTGATTATGTACAACATTTCTACACAGATAATGGTTGCCCCCTCACCTTCTACGCAAAGAAAACTGAGGTTGACTGCTATTAGAATGAGACATTCATTGCTTAATTATAAATTATTTGAGTGTGACGTTAAAAAAAATGGAATTTGGGTTTGTAAGTTTTGCCAGAGCAAATTAAAAAGTGCATCAAGTTGACTTTTCGTTCACACTTGAAGAGCCTTCAAAGAATCCTGATGGAGGTCCTTTTTCTACCCACAAAATCCATAAAAGTAATGCTCAGACCTTGGACTAAATAAAGAGAGGAGCGATCCTTTGTATATATACAGGAGACAAGCACCCCTTTAACCATTAGTATATATTCATACTAATATCATGAAAACAAAGCCTCAGTCCAAAACCAAAAATGCAGCGCTGCCTAATAAAAAACCTTTATCCAACTATTCCTTCTCAGACAAATAAAACATACAAAAACTGTACTCAAAGACAGTATAAGTAGGAACTATTGTTACTCCCTAAATCCACTACCAGAACCAAGACAAAAGCATAAAGTGCCACATGCGAGACACGTCCCCTTAATTCCAGTGTCCCCACTTGTCCACTTGGGAGCGCCATTGCCCACAGAAAACATCACCGGCATCCGTGATTAAATGCTGCCCTCTACAGAGAAAAACGGCTCACTACATCTGCACGCTGTTTCACTCCCTTGCTTTTGTAAAGTATGTTGACGTGGAGGGGAGCAACCATTATCCCAGGAGAAGACATACTTAGCGTCCAAGTGTGACGTACACAAACTAGACTTCAAGTGTTGATTCTCTGCTTTTGCACATCGGTGGGTGTTGTTGAGCATGCTGCGAGTCTCATTGTTGTTACAAGGTGAATGACGCCGCCTCCGAGCACAAAGGATGGCTGACTGACCCTGAACCAGTGGCGGCGGAGGAGCCTACAGCGAGGCCGGAGGTGCGGAGGGGAGGGCTGCGGAAATCGGACCTCTTCTCATTAGTGTGCTCCTCATCCGTCGATCAGCTTCACGTCAATGTGGGACAAATCGATCATGTGCCTGTGTGGTGATGGTAAATATGGTGTTGCCCATGAAACAACCACCACTTGGTTAGATGGGTGGAGCTGCGGAGTTCAATTATTTAAGAAGGAAAGTGGATTACCTGTGGAAGCTCATTTGGAAGCTCGCTGCATGCTGAGGATTTGAAAAGGTGGCAATTGCTTTCCTTTGCTGAGGCATCATTGTGAACCTCTGCAACACAATACAAATACTGTAAGTCCAGCTAGTGAGGGTGGGGGGAGATACATAGATAGAGAGATAGAGGGATAGAGAGATAGATAGATAGATAGATAGATAGTACTTTATTGATTCCTTCAGGAGAGTTCCTTCAGGAAAATTAAAATTCCAGCAGCAGTGTACAGAGTTCAGATCAATTAAAAAAAAAAAAAAACCGTAAATAATGGGGGTTTAAAAGGAAACAAAATAGAGAAATATTATAAAAAGAATAAAAATGATAAATGATAAATGGGTTGTACTTGTATAGCGCTTTTCTACCTTCAAGGTACTCAAAGCGCTTTGACACTACTTCCACATTTACCCATTCACACACACATTCACACACTGATGAAGGGAGCTGCCATGCAAGGCAGCTAACCAGCAGCCATCAGGAGCAAGGGTGAAGTGTCTTGCTCAGGACACAACGGACGTGACGAGGTTGGTACTAGGTGGGAATTGAACCAGGGCCCCTCGGCTTGCGCACGGCCACTCTCCCACTGCACCACGCCGTCAATGGGAATAACAATATAACAGTAAAATAAGAAAAATAATATGATAATATGGATAGTATGGATATGACCTTAAATCTATATCACAATATATACTGCAGCCTCCTATGATAAGTAGTGTTGTCCTGATACCAACATTTTGTACCTACTTTTCTAAATAAAAGGGACCACAAAAGATTGCATTATTGGCTTTTTTTTTAATAAAATGATCTTACAATACATTAAACACATGTTCCTTATTGCAAATTTGTCCTTAAATAAAACAGTGAACACACAAGACAAGTTGTCTTTTAGTAGTAAGCAAGCAAACTAAGGCTTCAAATTTAGTTACTTACATATGCAGTAACATATTGTGTCATCTATCCATCCATTTTCTACCGCTTATTCCCTTTTTGAGGTCGCGGGGGGCGCTGGCGCCTATCTCAGCTACAATCGGGCGGAAGGCGGAGTACACCCTGGACAAGTCGCCACCTCATCGCAGGGCCAACACAGATAGACAGACAACATTCACACTCACATTCACACACTAGGGCCAATTTAGTGTTGCCAATCAACCTATCCCCAGGTGCATGTTTTTGGAGGTGGGAGGACGCCGGAGTACCCGGAGGGAACTCACGCAGTCACGGGGAGAACATGCAAACTCCACACAGAAAGATCCCGAGCGCAAGATCGAACCCAGGACCTTCGTATTGTGAGGCAGACGCACTAACCCCTCTTCCACCGTGAAGCCCATATTGTGTCATTTTCCCTTCAATTATTTTGTCAACATTAAGGACAAGTGGTAGAAAATTGATAATTAATCTACTTGTCCATTTACTGTAAATATCTGCTTACTTTTTCTTTAAACATGTTATATCTACACTTCTGTTAAAATGTAATAATCACTTATTCTTCTGTTGTTTGGATGCTTTACATTAGGTTTGGATGATACCACACATTTAGGTATCAATCTGACACCAAGAAGCTACATACCATGAATTGATTAACGTGGACCCCGACTTAAACAAGTTGAAAAACTTATTCGGGTGTTACCATTTAGTGGTCAATTGTAGGGAATATGTACTGTACTGTGCAATCTACTAATACAAGTTTCAATCAATCAATCAATCAATACAGAATCATACATCGGTAATATTCAAAGTCCTCATGTGTCCAGGAACATACTTCCTGAGTTTATAGACGGAACGTTTAAAGGGGAACATTATCACCAGACCTATGTAAGCGTCAATATATACCTTGATGGTGCAGAAAAAAGACCATCTATTTTTTTAACCGATTTCTGAACTCTAAATGGGTGAATTTTGGCGAATTAAACTCCTTTCTGTTTATCGCGCTGGAGGCGATGACGTCTGAATGTGACATCGCCGAGGTAACACACCCGCCATTTTCATTTTCAACACATTACAAACACCGGGTCACAGCTCGGTTATTTTCCGTTTTTTTGACTATTTTTTGGAACCTTGGAGACATCATGCCTCGTCGGTGTGTTGTCGGAGGGTGTAACAACACTGACAGGGAGGGATTCAAGTTGCACCACTGGCCCGAAGATGCGAAAGTGGCAAGAAATCTTCCGCCAGACCCCCATTGAATGTGCCGGAGTGTCTCCACATTTTACCAGCGATATGTATGGATAACCTGCAAATGCATTTGCAACGATAGTCAACGAAATCACAAAGGTGAGTTTTGTTGATGTTGACTGCCAGCTAATCGATGCTAACATGCTATTTACTGGCGGTGCTAAAGCAGATATGGTACAGAGATGTATGGATAACCTGTAGATGCATTTGCAACTATATTCCGTTTCCTTCCACCCACATTTAATGCGAAAAAAACACTTACCAATCGACGGATTTAAGATGCTCCCGTGTCAAAAGATGCGAAAGCCCTGATCGTTTGGTCCACACATTTTACCGGCGACACTAACGCAGCTATTCGGCCATGCTATGACTATGAATTCGCTCAATAGCTTCAGTTTCTTCTTCAATACTTTCATACTCCAAGATGGCGGCGCCCGGACGGGCTGCGCTCTCGAGGAGCTGCTGCTAAAGATGGAACATTTGGCAGAAATACCGGACAATTCCACAAACTTTATGGCTGGCTCACATCGTGGTCACTCCGTGATCACGTACGACCGCCAGACACTTCTGGATGTGGACACATCGGGCCGTTTTGGACCGATAGACACTTGCGTGCTAGACTTGCTAACTAGCATGGGAATACATCGGCGGCTACATCCAGCGGCCTGTGAAGCAGGGGAGTCTAGTAGCAGCGGGGGCCGTCTACGGAGCAGACGCCAGCGGTGTGATCGGAAACGCGGATGCCGAGCGGGGCTAAAAACAAAGCAGAAGGCTAATCCCCACAGAACACCACTTTCCTCCAACCCGAAGACGGATTTAGATGGAAAATGCGAGACTACTGGTCTGGGTAAGGAGTCAGTTAAATTAGAACAAGTTTTTTCTGCTTTGAGTGTTTCAGAGTTGGACATGTGTTTTACTGAGGTGGCTAACTATGATGCGTGCAGTTTATCAAAGCAACAAACAAACAATCGGAAAATCCCCGTTACTGAGGTGGCTAACCATGATGCGTGCAGTTTATCAAAGCAACAATCAAACAATCGGAAAATTCCTGTCGTATCAATTCCTAGATATGGTCGTAATTATACTAAATGCACTGGGCATAATAAACACAACATTATTAATATTGCTACTACGGATAATTTGATCAAAAACTCCCTAAAACAGCCCACTACCTATAATATAGGTTTTTTAAACATAAGATCATTGTCTCCTAAAACGTTGTTAGTTAATGATATTATCAGAGACAACAATCTTAACGTCATCGGTCTCAGCGAAACCTGGCTTAAACCAAACGACTTTTTTGCGCTAAATGAGGCATGTCCTCCTAACTTTACACATGCGCATATTGCCCGTCCGCTCAAAAGGGGTGGGGGGGTTGCACTAATATACAACGAAAACTTTAACCTTAGTCCTAACATAAATAATAAATATAAATCGTTTGAGGTGCTTACTATGAGGTCTGTCACACCGCTGCCTCTACACCTGGCTGTTATCTACCGCCCCCCAGGGCCCTATTCGGACTTTATTAATGAATTCTCAGAGTTCGTTGCTGATCTAGTGACACACGCCGATAATATAATCATAATGGGGGACTTTAATATCCATATGAATACCCCATCGGACCCATCGTGCGTAGCGCTCCAGACTGTAATTGATAGCTGTGGTCTCACACAAATAATAAATGAACCCACGCATCGCAACGGTAATACGATAGACCTAGTGCTTGTCAGGGGCATCACCGTTTCCAAAGTTACGATACTCCCGTATACTAAAGTATTGTCTGATCATTACCTTATAAAATTCGAGGTTCAGACGCATGTTCGTCAAACTAATAATAATAATAACTGCTATAGCAGCCGCAACATTAATACAGCCACAACGACAACTCTTGCTGACCTACTGCCCTCGGTAATGGCACCATTCCCAAAGTATGTGGGCTCTATTGATAACCTCACTAACAACTTTAACGACGCCCTGCGCGAAACCATTGATAACATAGCACCGCTAAAGTTAAAAAAGGCTCCAAAAAAGCGCACCCCGTGGTTTACAGAAGAAACTAGAGCTCAGAAATTATTATGTAGAAAGCTGGAACGCAAATGGCGCACGACTAAACTTGAGGTGCACCATCAAGCATGGAGTGATGGTTTAATAACTTATAAACGCATGCTTACCTTAGCTAAAGCTAAATATTACTCAAATCTCATCCACCGTAATAAAAACGATCCTAAATTTTTGTTTAGTACGGTAGCATCGCTAACCCAACAAGGGACTCCTCCCAGTAGCTCAACCCACTCAGCTGATGACTTTATGCAATTCTTTAGTAAGAAAATTGAAGTCATTAGAAAGGAGATTAAAGACAATGCGTCCCAGCTACAACGGGGTTCTATTAACACTGACACGATTGTATATACGGCGGATACTGCCCTCCAAAATACTTTCTCTCGTTTTGAGGAAATAACATTAGAGGAATTGTTACAACGTGTAAATGGAATAAAACAGACAACATGTTTACTTGACCCTCTTCCTGGGAAACTGATCAAGGAGCTCTTTGTATTATTAGGTCCATCAGTGCTAAATATTATAAACTTATCACTCTCCTCGGGCACTGTTCCCCTAGCATTCAAAAAAGCGGTTATTCATCCTCTTCTTAAAAGACCTAACCTCGATCCTGACCTCATGGTAAATTACCGACCGGTGTCTCACCTTCCCTTTATTTCAAAAATCCTTGAAAAAATTGTTGCGGAGCAGTTAAATGAACACTTAGCGTCTAACAATCTATGTGAAACCTTTCAATCCGGTTTCAGGGCAAATCACTCCACGGAGACAGCCCTCGCAAAAATGACTAATGATCTATTGCTAACGATGGATTCTGATGCGTCATCTATGTTGCTGCTCCTCGATCTTAGCGCTGCTTTCGATACCGTCGATCATAATATTTTATTAGAACGTATCAAAACACGAATTGGTATGTCAGATTTAGCCCTGTCTTGGTTTAACTCTTATCTTACTGATAGGATGCAGTGTGTCTCCCATAACAATGTGACCTCGGACTACGTTAAGGTAACGTGTGGAGTTCCCCAGGGTTCGGTCCTTGGCCCTGCACTCTTCAGCATCTACATGCTGCCGCTAGGTGACATCATACGCAAATACGGTATTAGCTTTCACTGTTATGCTGATGACACCCAACTCTACATGCCCCTAAAGCTGACCAACACGCCGGATTGTAGTCAGCTGGAGGCGTGTCTTAATGAAATTAAACAATGGATGTCCGCTAACTTTTTGCAACTCAACGCCAAAAAAACGGAAATGCTGATTATCGGTCCTGCTAGACACCGAACTCTATTTAATAATACAACTCTAACATTTGACAACCAAACAATTAAACAAGGCGACACGGTAAAGAATCTGGGTGTTATCTTCGACCCAACTCTCTCCTTTGAGGCACACATTAAAAGCGTTACTAAAACGGCCTTCTTTCATCTCCGTAATATCGCTAAAATTCGCTCCATTCTGTCCACTAAAGACGCTGAGATCATTATCCATGCGTTTGTTACGTCTCGCCTCGACTACTGTAACGTATTATTTTCGGGTCTCCCCATGTCTAGCATTAAAAGATTACAGTTGGTACAAAATGCGGCTGCTAGACTTTTGACAAGAACAAGAAAGTTTGATCACATTACGCCTGTACTGGCTCACCTGCACTGGCTTCCTGTGCACTTAAGATGTGACTTTAAGGTTTTACTACTTACGTATAAAATACTACACGGTCTAGCTCCATCTTATCTTGCCGATTGTATTGTACCATATGTCCCGGCAAGAAATCTGCGTTCAAAGGACTCCGGCTTATTAGTGATTCCCAAAGCCCAAAAAAAGTCTGCGGGCTATAGAGCATTTTCCGTTCGGGCTCCAGTACTCTGGAATGCCCTCCCGGTAACAGTTCGCGATGCCACCTCAGTAGAAGCATTTAAGTCTCACCTTAAAACTCATTTGTATACTCTAGCCTTTAAATAGACTCCCTTTTTAGACCAGTTGATCTGCCGTTTCTTTTCTTTTTCTTCTATGTCCCACTCTCCCGTGTGGAGGGGGTCCGGTCCGATCCGGTGGCCATGTACTGCTCGCCTGTGTATCGGCTGGGGACATCTCTGCGCTGCTGGTCCGCCTATGCTTGGGATGGTTTCCTGCTGGCTCCGCTGTGAACGGGACTCTCGCTGCTGTGTCTTGGATCCTCTTTGGACTGGACTCTCGCAACTGTGTTGTATCCATTGTGGATTGAACTTTCACAGTATCATGTTAGATCCGCTCGACATCCATTGCTTTCCTCCTCTCTAAGGTTCTCATAGTCATCATTGTCACCGACGTCCTACTGGGTCATTATTGTCACCAATGTCCCACTGGGTGTGAGTTTTCCTACCGAGGATGTCGTGGTGGTTTGTGCAGCCCTTTGAGACACTAGTGATTTAGGGCTATATAAGTAAACATTGATTGATTGATTGATACTCCAACCATCTGTTTCAATACATGCGTAATCTGTTGAATCGCTTAAGCAGCTGAAATCCGAGTTTGAATCCGAGCTAATGTCGCTATATCTTGCTGTGGTATCTGCCATTGTTTGTTTACATTGGCAGCACTGTATGACGTCACAGGGAAATGGCCAGTGTCTTCGCAGAGAGCGAAAATAAGGCACTTTAAAGCTTTATTTAGGGATATTCCGAAACCGGTAAAATTTGGAAAAAAAACTTCAAAAAATACAACAAGCCACTGGGAACTCATTTTTATTGTTTTTAACCCTTTTGAAATTGTAATAATGTTCCCTTTTAAAAAAAAAAACGTAAATAGATTTTTGGACGCTAAAAAATATCGATGTAAACATAGAAGTATCAACGAGATACACTCCTGTACTTGGTATCATTACAGTGGATGTCAGGTGTAGATCCACCCATGGCGTTTGTTTACATTGTGACGCCGGTGAGCTACGGTGTGTAGTGAAGCATGTTTAGCTATTCCTCCTCCTGCAGGGATGATACTTGTAAGAAACTTACTTTATTCGTCGCCATGGAGATGTGGATTAGTGATTTAGAAGTAGCTACAACACTGCAGACTGCGGGCGGACTCTAACCACTAGCTAGCTAGCCATGTCTTAAAGCACCTCTTCCTGAGGGCGTTTCAGTGTTATAACTTCAACTTTATCATTAGTTTTTAAGCCAAAATGCGTCCATTCTCCCTTTTCTGTCCACACACTGTGTCTGCTCGTAAAACCAACAATGACAGGACGTGACGACGATGGGGGAAGTGGGAGGATGGCGAACTGGTACTTTTCAGAGCCTGAATATGATTCATTTACTATACAAATACCGGTATACCGTGCAACCCTAGTGATAAGGATACAGGGATAAAACGGATTCAAATCTCACGGTACGATATTACCACGGTATTAAAGCCACAGTACAATATTATTGCGGTATACTTACAAAACAATGAAGTGGCAGGGATGTTCGGGATACTTAGTGTAATTGAACACTAACATAATAGTAAAATGTTCAAGTCATATTTTTGACAACAAACTAGGGCTGTTCGATATATCGATATACTCGGTATATCGCGGGTTTGTCTCTGTGCGATATAGAAAATGACTATAACGTGATATTAGAGTATACGTTCTCACGCAGTTGCTTTTAGCTGCGGGCATTACACTACAAGAGTTTCCCACTCTTTGTTGTCTCTCCTTCTCACAAAGACACAAACAAGCGCACCTTCGTACATACGTCATGTAGCGCGTGCAACGTCACACGCCCTCCCCGAGCAGAGAGGTAGTTACATGGGTAACATTAGCTGTGATGCTAACGGTGCGTTGCGAGTGGTAATACGAGAGAGAGAAGGTGCAAATCTGGTAACAAATGGAGGAAGAATTAATTCTCAAGAAAAACAGCACGGGTCCATCGTCTGGCGGTGGTTTGGCTTCAAGCGGGAATATGTTGAAAAATTATGCAGCAAAAGCGTTGCTCCAAAAGGTAGCAGCCCTGCTAATTTGTGGCATTATTTGAAAAGTCACCCGCATGAGAATGAAGAGTGCTTGAAACTCAGAGGTGGGTAGTAACGCGCTACATTTACTCCGTTACATTTACTTGAGTAACTTTAGGGATAAATTGTACTTCTACGAGTAGTTTTTATGCAACAAACTTTTACTTTTACTTGAGTATATTTAAAGAGAAGAAACGCTACTTTTACTCCGTTCCATTTATCTACATTCAGCTCGCTACTCGCTACTTTTTTTTATCGATCTGTTAATGTTTGTTTTGGTTTATGGCAGAGCTTCAAAGTAGAATCTACGCATGCCTGCGTTTCACCAATCACATGCAGTCACTAGTGACGTTGGACCAATCAAACAGAGCCAGGCGGTCACATGACCCGACTTAAACAAGTTGAAAAACGTATTGGGGTGTTACCATTTAGTGGTCAATTGTACGGAATATGTACTGTACTGTGCAATCTACTAGTACAAGTTTTAATCAATCAATCAATCAATCAATCAATCAATCAATCAAATCAATGAATTACTGAGGCTATGGTGCTGTTAAGTTATTGTGGCTCAATGTGCCATTTATTTATTTTATTTTAATGTACTATTATTTAATATATATTATTGTTGTAGTTGCTTAAGAGATATTCCTGGCTCTGAATTTGCTCATTGCTATTTTTATGTTTTTGTGCATTATTTGTTGCCGTAATCAGGTTACTCATCAGTTACTCAGTACTTGAGTAGTTGTTTCACAACATACTTTTTACTTTTACTCAAGTAAATATTTGGGTGACTACTCTTTACTTTTACTTGAGTAATAAATCTCTAAAGTAACAGTACTCTTACTTGAGTACAATTTCTGGCTACTCTACCCACCTCTGTTGAAACTGCATGTCAACATCTCCGTTCGGTGCAACACCCACAAAATGCCAAAGCAAAAATTTCCAGATCAACACCATATGAACAAAAAAAATCAATAACAGGAGATAACGTCCGCAGGAACCTACCACAGAACGAAGGACATATACACACCGTTTGATTTCCTATTATGCAGCTCATTTTTATTTGACAGTTATTGAAATATCTTGTGTGACATCATGCACAAAAGTGCACTTTATTTGTTTTCAATTAGTGGTGTTCTGTACAAAAAGTGCACTTTAATTTAGTGTTGTTTTGATATGTCATCTTAGTGACATCATGCACAAAAGTGAACTAAAAACTTGTTTTAAAATGTCTCTGAAAATCTGGCACTTTCTGTTTTGGAAATGACATGAATGTTTGTGCCACTGTTTAATAAATACACTTTTGCTAAATTGACTTAAATGTGATTTCCCTCTCTGCATGAAAGTTTAAAATGGGCATATATTAATCAGGATCAGACATACTTTATTAATCCCCGAGGGGCAATTAAAATTAATTAATTAGTGCAGTATGAAGAAGAATGTTTTAATGTAGACACATAAAATCATCACACTGCTGTGATTATATGCATCAAGTGTTCATTCAAGGCTAAGGAAAAATATCGCGATATATATCGTGTATCGCGACATGGCCTAAAAATATTGAGATATTAATATAAGGCCATATCGCCCAGCCATACTACAAACAAGTATTTCTAAGTGCTAATAATTGTGCAGGCACATCTGTTTTAAGCAAACATTAAAAATAATAACTTTGATGTCTTTAAAGTGACAATGTAAACAACAGTGATCATTTTATATATGTGTCTGGAAAATGTTGTTTCTCAAAGAAGTAAACTTACAATATAATTTTTAATACTGTAAAAAAATACCTCAAAAACTGATGTTTGATTTCAAATATATATTCTGTGTGACGGTTTGAGGTGACATCTTGTCCTTGGAATAGGCTCCAGCCCGCTGCGACATCGACAGACAAGCAGTTGAAAAATAGATGGAAGCATTGAGGATGTATCAAGTAGATTTTTAGTTTACTCGGATTTCCCCGTTTTCAACTTTTTTGAGGGGGTGTGATTTCCCGCCGTACTTTGTCGCTTTGAAAATGGTCGAAACGAAAGTGCTGCACTTAGATTTGTCAGAACGCAGACTTTCGTACTTCCGCCAAATAGGGTATGTTTTGGCCTGGGCTTATTTGTCTGTATGTTAGCAACAAAACTCCGGCAATTATGGACAGAATGTCCAAAAAAACCAATTACTTTTATCTACGACAAGTACGATTACACTTCCTGCTTACGGCGTTCAGCTCCCCCAGTGTACCAGTCCCATGCTGCGTGGAGGATTCTGGGAGATGTAGTTTATTTTCGGACCCGCCCAACTCCAAAATGCCAGAAGAAAACTCCACTCACTAAGATTTCGTTTGATACCGTCATACATCACAGTATTATTGAGAAGATTTTGAAACCGAAATACCGAGCTATTTATCACAATTTGAAGTGAAGTGAATTATATTTTTATATAGCACTTTTCTTTAGTGACTCAAAGCGCTTTACATAGTGAAACCCAATATCTAAGTTACATTTAAACCAGTGTGGGTGCCACTGGGAGCAGGTGGCTAAAGTGTCTTGCCCAAGGACACAACGGCAGTGACTAGGATGGCGGAAGCGGGAATCGAACCTGCAACCCTCAAGTTGCTGGCACATCCGCTCTACCAACCGAGCTATGCCGCAATATATTATTTGGTATCTTAATGACAATACAATTATTTCAAAACGGGTTACAAACGCTCTTAATTTGGCTGCTGACATATGGGGTAACATAAGGGATAGGTACCGTTCACATCTGAATCGATACAGTACCAAATTCTGATGCCTGTGAATCGATACCAATACTGAAGTACCAATTTTTGGTACCTTTGTGTGTGTTAAAATATATTAATTGTTTATGAGGATAAAATCTAATTTTTTGAATGCAACATTTAAAAATGAACTGATTATGATAACTCCTGTCCAGTTGTTATATCTTTTGTGATTATCACATTTCTTAGTCTCTTAAGTATGACATTAAGTTGCAATTGCAGTTGCAATTGCAGTTGCAATTGCAGTTGCAATTGCAGTTGCAAGTCCAAGACGTTAGATGGCAGTAGTGTCTAGTTAATGGTGTGTTTGCTCGTCAGTTCAGTCTTTGCTGTCTTTTGTTGCGCCCTAAAGTGTTGTGTTGTTGGAACGTCGCATCTTGGTTGCAGTTGTCTTTAAAATATTTGAACGATGTTGAAATCGTGATGCAAAAAATGTTAATGCCTATCAGTAGCATGTCCATAGCAAAGCCAATGTATATTAGCATCAAGCTAGCACATTTTTGGAAAACTGCAGTGCAAAAAGTCAAGTGTTCAAAAACATGAAAAAAACAAAAAACAAAAAAATAGGGGTATTTTATTTCAACGAAGCAAAATGATCTGCTAATAGCACAATAAAATTTGGCTTGTCAAGACTTGTCAAAACAAATAAAATTAGCTAACCTCAATGAATCCAAAAATACCTTAAAATATCTATATTCTCACTAATGAGTGCACTTTTCTTGGTAGAAAAAAAGAGACCCTTTTGCTCAATATGATGAAAAATATTCTTAAATTAAGTAAATGCCATTATCTTGACATAATGATATGCGCTCGGCATCCTGATTTTTTTTTTCATGCTGGAAGTAAGAAATGATTACTTAAAAAAAAGTAGTTTTATACTTGTGAGTGTCAATGGCACAGCTTTGCATCAGTTGATATTCTAGTTTCAGTCTGTATTAAACAATATAAGTCACTAAATCTCAGCAACAAGCTGTAATATCTTACTGAGATATTTCAGGACAAAAACACTTAAAACAAGTAAAACCTTAACATAAAATCTGCTTAGTGAGAAGAATAATCTTTTCAGACAGAAAATAAGCAAATATCACCCTTATTTGAGA
This sequence comes from Nerophis ophidion, assembly GCF_033978795.1. Classification (NCBI taxonomy): domain Eukaryota; kingdom Metazoa; phylum Chordata; class Actinopteri; order Syngnathiformes; family Syngnathidae; genus Nerophis; species Nerophis ophidion. Next base: position 45,660,955 of record NC_084625.1, read on the forward strand.
TATTCAATCTTACTTAGATTTCAGTTTTTGCAGTGTGGAGCCTTACTTTACTTTCGTTGGGAGTGTTTTTTTGAGTAAATGTCTTTGTTGCCATTGAAAATTGCAACATTACTTACAGGTAGTTAGGTCCGCTTTCAGTGCGTCTAGAGTGATCGGCGGATGAGTTTGGCAACCGCGCGTGAGGTGCCGCGTAACCCAGCTAAAGTGACATGAAACCAGGGGTGTAACGGTACAGGTATTTGTATTGAACCGTTTCGGTACGGGGGTTTCGGTTCGGTACAGGGGTGTACCCAACGAGTTTTTAAGCTTAAGTCTTAACAAGCTGCTTTGCTTCTTCTGCCTCTGTCTCAGCACCCAGCATTGTCCCACCCACACAACCATCTGATTGGTTACATATATAGCGGCAACAGCCAATCAGCAGTGCGTATTCAGAGTGCATGTAGTAAATGCTTCAGCATCGAGTAGATAGGTGTTTAGCAGGTGAGCATAAGGCAGCGTACTCTCCCCAAATGATAATAAACACCTCCCAGTCAACAACTACAAACATCACTATGAGCCCGTTGACCTTCTCGAAACTTAAACTGCAGCTCTGCTCGCTCGCAGTTCTGGCTTGAGGTGAAGGCTAATTAGCTTTTAGCGTAACGTTAGGTCTTTTTGCGGTGTGTGTGTGTTTGTGTTTTACGAACAGAAAAGCTTTGAATTAAATGTTGATAAAAATATAACATTTACATAATAAAAACCAACTACAGGCTTCCCAAATGCTGTAATAAATTAAGCATGATGAGTTGACTTGAAACTGTTTAATGTTGCACTTTTTATATGTAGAAAAGTTTTGTCATTTTATTTAATATGAGCAACAACTTGAGGCAGTTTAATGGTGATTAACGTGGGCAGAATTATTATAGTGTTCCCAATGTTACAAGGATAAAGCCATTGTTTACAAATTTGATAAATAAATAACCAAAAAAATTTATATTTTGTTGTTTTCTTACTGTACCGAAAATGAACCGAACCGTGACCTCTAAACCGAGGTACGTACCGGACTGAAATTGTTGTGTACTGGATTGTATGTAAATAGGTAAGACCGGCAAAATTTGGTTAATGCCAATAAGCTACCGGATACGGGCACCCATCCCTTTGTTGAATAATGCGTTTTTTCCTATTGTATTATTTTGTCAAAACTACTATTATTCCACTTGCCATACCGTAAAAAAAATATCTGGTTACTATCTCTTAGAACATGTCTCATCAGGTTTCTCATTGTACCCCATTGAGTTGAGTTTTTTCTTGCCCTGATGTGAGATGTCGTTGTGGCTTGTGCAGCCCTTTGAGACACTTGTGATTAAGGGCTATATAAATACACTTTGATTGATTAATTCATTGATGTTTCTATCTAGACTTCAGTTAAAAAGGTATTAAAGAACTTATTCTTCTGTTGTTTGGATACCTTACATTAGTTTTGGGCGATACTACACATTTTGGTATCAATCCAATACCAAGTAGTTACAGCGGCAGTATTGGTCATACCAATGCTGATACGTCAAATTTGATCAAAAAGACAAAAACACAGGACAGCCCAATATTAAGTCAAGTTTTAAATGATGCCCTATTGGTTGATTTAAATCTGCTGATGCTTTTGCCCTTAAAGCCCTCCTGTGTCCACATACTTTTTTCCTGAGTTTATAAACAATAACAAAAACGACAAAAAATTGGTGGTAGAATTATTGACATTTAAGAGCTTGCGGTTAGCATTTGGTATAACATGTGATAATAATACTTAAGACGAAACAGTTTATTTTCTGCCATGAATGCGAGGATTGCTGACTTGGAAGTGGATTTGCAAAGTGGAGAAAACATTACACAAGCATGCAATGTCACCATATGAAGATTGTATTAAAAGCTGTATTGTTTGACAAATTGATATGACTCCTATTGTGTATAGCGCAACCCTACCAGGTGGTAAATAGCCCGCTCTTTTTACTTAGGCCGGTGAAGGGAAATAGATGATGTTGTTGGTTAGTCACAGCAATAGGGGGCGCTGTGAGATCATAGTAAAGCACTACCGTTGCTAGGATGGCCTCCAGAGCTACTTACCTCTATGGGGCCAATGGATCTCAATAGGCTCTGCAGTTGCATATCAGTCGTGGATGACGAGAGGCCCTCGATAGTGACAGTGCGCCGTTGATTTTCGTTGGCCCTCTGGGCTTGCTGTGCGGCCACCGGACCACCGCGACCCATGTGGGAGCCGCCCCTGCCTCGGCCGGACACCATGACCTGGACCAACGGCAGACGTGAAAGGAAATAACGTGAGCGGAAATACTCCATGTTGACGGTTTTAATCGCACTCTAAAAGCGGGGAGATAAGCTACAGTGTTCTTTAAGACAGTCTTGTTTTGAGCAAAGGCATGTTTTTTTGCTTTGAAAAAAATCCGGAGGCACACCACCGGCAGACATCATTAAAAAACGAAACTCGGTTGACAGTAAAAAGTCGTCGTCGCAATTGTTGGATATGACTTTAAAACCATAAACAAGCATGCATCGCTATGGCTCTAGTGTTTTCGTTCTTGTCTATTAGTGGGGACGGCGTGGCAAAGTTGGTAGAGTGGCTGTGCCAGCAATCTGAGGGTTACTGTTTCAATCCCCACCTTCTACCATCCTAGTCACGTCCGTTGTGTCCTTGGGCAAGACATTTCACCCTTGCTCCTGATGGGTCCTGGTGAGCGCCTTGCATGGCAGCTCCTGCCGTCAGTGTGTGAATGTGTGTGTGAATGTGTGAATGTCGAAATACTGTCAAAGCGCTTTGGACTCCTTAAAAAGGGGTAGAAAAGCGCTATACAAGTACAACCCATTTACCATTTGTCTTGCGCTCCTATTTGGTGGCTTTTTCTTTCTTGGGGCGTTTTCCTGTAGCAGTTTCATGTCTTCCTTTGAGCGATATTTCCCGCATTGACTTTGTTTTGGCAATAAAGAATATTTCAGTTGTTTTTAATCTTTCTTTGTGGGGACATTGTTGATTGTCATGTCATGTTTGGATGTACATTGTGGACGCCGTCTTTGCGCCACAGTAAGTCTTTGCTGTCGTCCAGCATCCTGTTTTTGCTGACTTTGTAGCCAGTTCAGTTTTAGTCTCGTTCTGCATAGCCTTCCCTAAGCTTCGATGACTTTTCTTAGGGGCACTCACCTTTTGTTTATTTTTGATTTAAGCATTAGACACCTTTTGACCTTTACCCTGCCTCCCGCTGTTTCTGACAACTACAAAGCAATTAGCTACCGGCTGCCAATTACTCTGCCGAACTCCAGACAGCTCCGACACTCAACAACAACACATCATTTGCAGACTATAATTACTGGTTTACAAAAAATATTTTTAACCAAAATAGGTGAAATTATATAATCTCCCACGGCACACAAGACTCTATCTCACGGCACAGTGGTTGAAAAAGAGACATGGCTGCCTTTCCCATGATTGACTTATCATATTTGGACAGAGACCGTCAATGTCACAACATGTGCTTCGGCACATCTTCATAGGGTAGAGTGAGAGGTGTATTCCATCAGCTGCGGCGGAAGATGACGGGGTTGGGGGGGTGGGGTTAGCATTGTGTTTGTGTGTAGTAAGGCGGGAGAACAGAACGTGAGCGGAACCATGCATAGTGTTATGGTGGCTGCCTCAGCCTGTCAGCATCAGTGTGTGACAGCAGCCTGCTGGTGACAGGCGTGCAGAGAGGCCAGGGGACCTGGTGTAGCCCCCCGTGTAAAACTGCTTTCAGCTTGTCAATGCTCATGCACCTGGCAAACGCCTTGTCTTCTTATGAAGCCACGGGTAAACTCGATGCAAACAATGTTTTAGAGATAATTGTGATTAGTGAATTACAATCATCTAGTTCTTAATCTCTAATATGGACTGGACTCTCACTATTATGTTAGATCCACTATGGACTGGACTTTCACAATATTATGCTATACCCACTGGACGTGCATTGCATCCGGTCTCCCCTAGAGGTAGGTGGGGGTCACCCACATCTGCGGTCCTCTCCAAGGTTTTTCATAGTCATTGACGTCTCACTGGGTTGTGAGTTTTTCCTTGCCCTTATGTATGTTCTGAAACGAGGATGTTGTTGTGGCTTGTGCAGCCCTTTGAGACACTTGTGATTTAGGGCTATATAAATAAACATTGATTGATTGATAATATTACTGCCACTGTATGGGAGTTTCCTCGCCCTCTTCTTGTGCTTGACTTGTTGGGGGTGAAAAACAATAGTCAGTCACACCCTGAGGTGGACATTGATTGGTTATTATTAGAGATGTCCGATAATGGCTTTTTTGCCGATATTGTCCAACTCTTAATTACAGATTCCGATATCAACCGACACCGATATATACAGTTGTGGAATGAACACATTATTCTGCCTAATTATGTTGTGATGCCCCGCTGGATGCATTAAACAATGTAGTAAGGTTTTCCAAAATAAATCAACTCAAGTTATGGAAAAAATGCCAACATGGCACTGCCATATTTTATTATTGAAGTCACAAAGTGAATTATTTTTTTTAACATGCCTCAAAACAGCAGCTTGGAATTTGGGACATGCTCTTATTGAGAGAGCATGAGGAGGTTCAGGTGGGCGGGGTTGAGGTAGGGGGTAGCGTATATTGTAGCGTCCCGGAAGAGTAAGTGCTGCAAGGGATTCTGGGTATTTGTTCTGTTACAGTGCGGATGTTCTCCTGAAATGTGTTTGTCATTTTTGTTTGGTGTGGGTTCAGTGTGGCTAATATTTGTAACAGTGTTAAAGTTCTTTATACAGCCACCCTCAGTGTGACCTGTATGGCTGTTGACCAAGTATGGCTTGCATTCACTTCTGTGTGTGAAAAGTCGTAGATATTATGTGATTGGGCCAGCACGCAAAGGAAGTGCTACCCTCACTTCCCAGGGGTTGATCAAGGGGATGGGTCAAATCCAGGGGACAAATCTCACCACACCTGGTGTGTGTGTGAAAATTATTGGTACTTTAACTTTAAGTGCCTTTAAGGTTTATTGGTGCTCTGTACTTCTCCCTACTTCCGTGTACCACTCCGTATAGCGGTGTTTTAAAAAGTCCAAAATTTTACTTTTTGAAACCAATACCGATAATTTCCGATATAACATTTTAGAGCATTTATGGGCCAATAAAATCGGCAGTCCGATATTATCGGACATCTCTAGTTATTATTATGTCATTAAGCTGATAGGCTCCCAATGTAGTTGGACAGGTAACGAGAGAGGCAATTTGTCTCTGGTTCTTGTCACTTCTCTGCTGCTTTTAACCAGTTATTGGTCCAATGAATGTAAAAAGTTCAACTCCATTGATAAAGGTAGAGAGTTTGCTTGCAGCTCAATCACAACTGCAGCCGCAGCTAAAATTAGCTGTGGAGATGTTCGCAAATTTAGCAAGCCATAACATTAGCTCTTGGTCAAACTGAAGTAGGAGAGAAAATTAGTCTATGAAACACTGTCAGCCCTAGCATGCAGATACCGTATTTTTCGGACTATAAGTCGCAGTTTTTTTCATAGTTTGGCCGGGGGTGCGACTTATACTCAGTACCGACTTATGTGTGAAATTATTAACACATTACCGTAAAATATCAAATAATATTATTTAGCTCATTCACGTAAGAGACTAGACGTATAAGATTTCATGGGATTTAGCAATTAGGAGTAACAGATTGTTTGGTAAACGTATAGCTTGTTCTATATGTTGTAGTTATTTGAATGACTCTTACCATAATATGTTACGTTAACATACCAGGCACCTTCTCAGTTGGTTATTTATGCCTCATATAACGTACACTTATTCAGCCTGTTGTCCACTATTCTTTATTTATTTTAAATTGCCTTTCAAATGTCTATTCTTGGTGTTGGGTTTTATCAAATCAATTTCCCCCAAAAATGCGACTTATACTCCAGTGCCACTAATACTCTGAAAAATACGGTACTTGGACTGCCTGAAGAGGCAGTAATGGGCATGAGGTCAGCATAGATGCTAAAGTCATCAGTAATGATGGCAACATCAAGTCCTATAAGCGTTAGGGAAAAAAGTTATTGTTTGGTTTTATTTATATATTAATAAGGCTGGGTAAAATAACCGATCTGATCAATTATAGATCGATATCTTTCATTTCTAGTGATATCAATTCACAAGGCATATCATCCTTTCTGGCCTCCAAATAATATTACAGTGCTGGCTGCGCTAACAAAACAAGACTTCCAGAAGAATAGCTCTATGAGTACCGTATTTTCCGCACTATAAGGCGCACCTAAAGACCTCCAATTTCTTCAAAAGCTTACAGTCAATCTATCAATCAATCAATGTTTATTTATATAGCCCTAAATCACAAGTGTCTCAAAGGGCTGCACAAGCCACAACGACCTCCTCGGTTCAGATCCCACATCAAGGCAAGGAAAATCTCAACCCAATAGGATTACAATGAGAAATCTTGGAAAACACCGCAGATGTTTAAATGACAGCTTTAAAAAAAAATCCGATAATTGGGGACCCGATAAAAGTGTTTAAAAAAGGTCACACATTTAAAAAAAAATTTTTTTTTTTACTTTTGGCGCTTAAATCTCTAGATAAACATTAGATCTATCCGTTAAATGTAAGTTTTTATTAATATTATTATTATTGTTAGTTTTGTGTCCTAATGTCAAATAACACTTACTGTAGTTTTTATATGGCAAACACAAACTATGCAAAAAATAATAATAATTAAAGGTGAAATTTGGGAAACGCGCCTTATAATCCGGTGCACCTTATATACGGACCCATATTGAGCCACAACAGGTCTCGCAACTACGGTAAGCAGCTGCCGACTTCATTTCCTCCCGTGGAAGAAGAAAAGAAGCGCGCGGTGCATGCTGGGATACATGACTGCGCGAGGCGTGCCGTTTCATTTCCATTTGTGTGTTTATGCAAAGTCCCTGAAATGGCTCCTATTTTTTATCGCTGCTATTTTGAAATTGGTACTAATATTGATAATATTCATTTTTGTTTTACTACTTTTAGATTGTACCGTGTCATGTTTGTGTGTCCTCAATTGCTCCGTTTATTGCTATTCTGAATGTAGCTGGGTCGGGTTTGGTTTTGAAATTTGATTGGATTGTTATGGTATTGTTGTGTATTGTTTTGTTGGATTGATTATTAAATTCATTATTAAAAAAAAAAAAAAAGGCTCCTATAAAGATACACGCTTACGACACAGAGTTTAATCTCAAGGCGATAAGTCACGCAGTTGAACACAGGAATAGAGCAGCAGCGAGAGAATTTAACATTAACGAATCAATGATGCGGAAGTAACAAGATGACCTGCGCCAAGTAAAGAAGACTAAACAGAGTTTCCGAGGGAACAAAGCGAGATGGCTTCAGTTGGAAGACAAACTCCGACTGTGGGTTGTTGACCAGAGAGCAGCAAGTAGAAGTGTCAGTACAATCACTATTCCAATGAAGGCAACAGCGCTACCAAGTGAACTTAACATTGTTATACATGTTATACATTGCTGTTGTTTAAAGATAAATGAAATACCACGTCACTGACTTTAACTCGGGGAAAATAATAAAACAGCTTTTTATTAATTTTAGGGAGTGAATGGAGCTGTCAGAACGCTATTAATAATTTTGACTGATCTATCTGACTGGTTGGTTGACATTCCCTTTAGCACAGCGCCATCTAATGGATGCATCACGTAACCCCAGCCTCTATTGTAGCATCTATTCTATGCGCCTTATAATGCGGTGCACCTTATATATGAACAAAGTTTAAAAATAGGTCATTTATTGAAGGTGCGCCTTATAATCTGGTGCGCTTTACAGTGTGGAAAATACGGTCCATTTTTATTTTGTCTTAGATTACAGACATTTTCAATATTCCAGTGTAGATTGAATCGAATCATGATTAATCGATTTAGGAAATTGGCCAAGACACTCAACCCAATGACAATGTTATTATTACATTTTGAAAGATATGTTTTATTTACTCTAGATTACTTGAAGCAACATTCAAATTCAATTTTCCAAACTTTGATTGATTGAAACTTTTATTAGTAGATTGCCCAGTTCAGTACATATTCCGTACAATTGACCACTAAATGGTAACACCCGAATAAGTTTTTCAACTTGTTTAAGTCGGGGTCCACGTTAATCAATTCATGGTAAACTTGCTGGTGTATTGCTCATAAACATTGTTTCTACCGTTTTTATGAGGTTTGGCATTTTATAGGAACCTATTTCAATCAATCAATCAATCAATCAATGTTTACTTATATAGCCCTAAATCACTAGTGTCTCAAAGGGCTGCACAAACCACTACGACATCCTCGGTAGGCCCACATAAGGGCAAGGAAAACTCACACCCAGTGGGACATATTTAAGTCTTTTAAATACAATAAATGACTTTATAAAGCCACTGTTTGGGTTACATATCAGTATTTTAATCTGCCACAATCATATGATGAATTTAAAGAAAAATACCTATATATGAGGGCATTTCTCAGCATTTTTAAGGGCAGACCTGGGCAAATTGAGCTTTTCAATCTGGCCCGCCAGACATTCCCAAATAATTTCTTTACATCTTTAGAATGGAAACTGTAGCTGCCATTACCTTAAATCTTGAACTAAACCAAGTATTTCAATGGTTGGAATCTGCACTTTTGCACGATTTACTAGTTACTATGGTAATCTACGCCACAGCGGCTCGGACGAGGCACCTAGCAGGGTGGGTAAAGAGCGTTTCCCCAGAGTAATTTTTACAGCAGAGTTCTAAAGCTTAGTGATAGTCTCAGGTATATGAGATTGTACGGTTTTTTTTTTACCCTTCGCATTCATATTCACTGTGTTTGTTGCATTGCGCTTGATTGTAACATATGTCGATGGAGAGGTTAGGTGATGTTCATAAGTTGTCAATATTCAGTGTTTTATCAGTCCTACTTAATGTTGTAAATCCCACATTCTTTATTATCATGTACATTCTAGGTTTCCCATTCAGTAAAAAAACGTAGAAACTTCCTTTCCGCTTCTTTACCTCTTAAGGCTCAAGCTGTTTGTTTACATGATTTTGGTACGGTAGAGCGGCCGTGCCAGCAACTTGAGGGTTGCAGGTTCGATCCCCGCTTCCAACATCCTAGTCACTGCCGTTGTGTCCTTGGGCAAGACCCTTTTCCCACCTGCTCCCAGTCCCACACTGGTTTAAATGGAACTTAGAGGCCTACTGAAATGAGATTTTCTTATTTAAACGGGGATAGCAGGTTCATTCTATGTGTCATACTTGATCATTTCACGATATTGCCATATTTTTGCTGAAATTATTTAGTAGAGAACATCCACGATAAAGTTCGCAACTGGACAAAAGCCCTGCCTCTACCAGAAGTCGCAGATGATGACGTCACATGTTGATGGCTCCTCACATATTCACATTGATTTTAACGGGAGCCTCCAACAAAAACAGCTATTCAGACAGAGAAAACGACAATTTCCCCATTAATTTGAGCGAGGATGAAAGATTCGTGTTTGAGGATATTGATAGCGACGGACTAGAAAAAAATAAAAAAATAAAAACTACTTAAAAAAAAAAAACGCGATTGCAATCACGTTGCATTGAGACGGATTCATATGTTTTTAGAGACATTTACTAGGATAATTCTGGGAAATCCCTTATCTTTCTATTCTGTTGCTAGTGTTTTAGTGAGTTTAACAGTACCAGATAGTCGGAAGTGTACGTCCACGACCGGGTGTTGTCGCGCAGTGTCTCGGGGAAGTCGACGGCAGCTGTATGGGCGGCACAAGCTCAGCTGATATCCGGTAAGTGGCGACTTTTTAACCACAATTTTCTAACCGAAACCTGCTGGTTGACATGTAGTCGGGATCCATGTCCGCTGTGATCCATACTAAAGTTTCACCTCCGTGAATTTTAAACAAGGAATCACTGTGTGTTTGTGTGGCTAAAGGCTAAAGCTTCCCAACTCCGTCTTTCTACTTGGACTTCTCCAATATTAATTGAACAAATTGCAAAAGATTCAGCAACACCGATGTCCAAAATACTATGTAATTATGCCGTTAAAGCAGACGACTTTTAGCTGTGTGTGTGCGCAGCGCTCATATTCATAACAGTCCGTGACGTCACGCGTACACGTCATCATTACGCGACGTTTTCAAGAAAAAAGTCCCGGGAAATTTAAAATTATAATTTAGTAAACTAAAAAGGCCGTATTGGCATGTGTTGCAATGTTAATATTTCATCATTGATATATAAACTATCAGATTGCGTGGTCGGTAGTAGTGGGTTTTAGTAAGTCTTTAGATATTGGGTTTCACTATGTAAAGAGCTTTGAGTCACTTGAGAAAAGCGCTATATAAATGTAATTCACTTCATTTTTTCATTTCTCTTTGCTATTTGGGCTTATTGCACCCTAATTTGAATAAAAACAAAAAATCATCTTTTAATATGATGTACTTGGTACATAAGTACACAAACGTGTACCTCATGTGTAGTGACGTGGACATTTTTATTTTTACACTTTTTTTTCCAAATTCAATTGTATGTTATACTCTTCCGACACCAAGAGATAGCAGTACGAGTATCCATATGTCGGCATAAGACCCCAATTCAGTAGTGTACACCATTTTGGAAATAAGAGCTAAAAGGTGCTGTCCACGCATGTGGCCACTAAGGCCTTTAGAGGTTAAAGCATAACGTTTTTAGCATTCATTCAGACATTATTGTGAGGTTTTGTATTAGTGTTCCTAAAAATCAGACATACCGGCCTCCCAGCCACAATTCTTTCTCTAAATTTGGCACCCCCCGAGTCAAAATAATTACCCAGGCCTGTTTTTAGGGTGAGATTACACAAGTTATTAACTAATTATCCATTTTTTTTATTCACTTGACAGCACAAAGTAGTTTATCTATACCCTGTTCTGTTGCAGGTGGCCGATGACCCCTCGGCCGGCTCCTTGCTGTTGCTGTCCTCCCATGGTTACATTCCTTTGGACGCCTTGCTTCACAGGGTTTTCCAACCAGACGCCTTGCTGCTGCTGCTGCTGCTGCATTGGGATATTTATGGCCTCCGCTCCCTTCCCCACCTGCAAGGCAAATAAACCATGATAGGTTCCAATTAGCACACCATAGCAAATTCATTGTAAAAAAAATAAATAAAATAAATTCACAGTACATCGTTGTATCGTATGGTTTTCCGCACCCCACATTTGTTTCTGTCAGGCGCTGTGGGCAAGCGTACGACCCGGGGAAAGAGTCTCTCTGCTGAATAACGATCGAGTCAACGAGGTGATGGTCTCATTATCAAATAAAGTCACAGCTCAAACTCAGTCGGGAGGAATTGAAGGTCGTCTCCTCCCCGACTCAGTGGAGACATGTGACAGATCAATACGGGGGAAGAAAAGAAGCGATATCTGCGACCTGTCCCCGCTTGAGAGTAAATGGATTAATCCCCCCTATAGAAATCACAGCGCCGATTGCGCCCGTCAAATACTAAGCTGTATTACACTGGAACGACAGCAGCTGGATGTGTACCCCCCCCCCCCCCCCCCCCTGCTCCCTCGGCTCATCCTCCTCCTCCCAGGCCTTTGTGTCTTGTCGATGCTTTGTGTTATTCTTGATGAAAATATAGTTTGCCTCTTATCACTTTGCCTAAGCCATTTAAATCCAAATCCTCATAAGTGGCAACTTTCTTACACAGGTATTACGCCACTCCCCCTCCCCGCCCCTCCCTTTCTTCCGGGAAAGATTAATTACAAGGGTCTTGGATTGGCATCCCTTTGTCGCCTCGCACCTGAGGGACGGCTCGATGGGGAAAAGCGACAGAGGGATGACAGAGCGGAGATAACATTGTCAAGCTCTCGTTGATGACAGCGGAACAATGAGAAAGGGAGAGAATCTTTTTTTTTTTTCCCCTCCGCCGTCCCGACCATCTCTCCTCCTTTTCACATCCCAATCCACCAGTCCGTTCCTCCCCCCCCTCCAAGATGCAGCACATCAGATAGCCGGGTGCAGGTTTCCATTAGAGCACTGACACCCAGTTATCTTCATCTGCAGCTTGATCCTCCGGGACGCGAGTCGGAAAGTGGCTTATTTCAAACAGTCGCATCTCCCCATCTCGTGTCTCATCAGACGGAATGTTTAACATGCTTGCCTTTTGTGATTATTCAATAAAGATTGCCGGGTAATTAAGGGCGCAGCAGTGACTTATCATGTCAGCGTAACGTAGCACTGCGGTGCTAATTCGGGGCTTTTTTCAGGGGTTATACTGTCACTGTTTGGAAGCTGCCCTTATAAGAAGACGGTCAACCTTTAAGAGTAGTGAGGACGTGTGCCCCCAACTTGAGAGATAAATGTCAGACTACTCCCTTGAATGCCGTGGTGTTTCGAGTGTTCGTTAAGACACTAGGTCTTAAATATCAGTCGGCCAACCTTGCTAAAAGAACAGATCAATTTGGCCCGAATGACATCCCCTTATCATTCCCATAGGTTAGATCCCTTTAGATATCGAGACAGGGCATTTGAGCAAATCACATCAAATAGAAAAGCTTTGTCAAGGGTAGATTAAACAAAAAAATTGAGCTGTTTGTCCACAACACCCAGCAATAAATTTGGATTAGAAAAGGCGAGGCCTTTAATCCCAGGAACACCATGCCTACCGTCAAGAATCGTGGTGGTGGTATTATGTAGAGATGTCCGATAATATCAAACAGCTGATAATATTGGCCGATAAATGCTTTAAAATGTAATATTGGAAATTATCGGTATCAACAAGTAAAATTGACAACTTTTTAAAACGCCGCTGTACGGAGTGGTACACGGACGTAGGGAGAATTTCAGAGCAGTTGCGTCTCCCAGTCATACTTGCCAACCCTCCCGATTTTCCCGGTAGACTCCCGAATTTCAGTGCCCCTCCCGAAAAATCTCCCGGGGCAACCATTCTCCCGATTTCCACCCGAACAACAATATTGGTGGCGTGCCTTAAAGGCACTGCCTTTGCGTGTCGGCCCAGACACATAATATCTACGGCTTTTCACACACACAAGTGAATGCAAGGCATACTTGGTCAACAGCCATGCAGGTCACACTGAGGGTGGCCGCATAAACAACTTTAACACTGTTACAAATATGCGCCACGCTGTGAACCCACACCAAACAAGAATGACAAACATATTTCGGGAGAACATCTGCACCGTAACACGACAGGACAAATACCCAGAAGCCCTTGCAGCACTAACTCTTCCGGGATGCTACAATATACACCACCTAACTCCATCCCCCTCAACCTCCTCATGCTCTCTTAGGGAGGGCATGTCTGAAATTCCAAGCTGCTGTTTTGAAGCATGTTAAGAAAATAATACACTTTGTGACTTCAATAATAAATATGGCAGTGCCGTGTTGGCATTTTTTTCCATAACTTGAGTTGATTTATTTTGGAAAACCTTGTTACATTGTTTAATGCATCCAGCGGGGCATCACAACAAAATTAGGCATAATAATGTGTTAATTCTACGACTGTATATATCGGTATCGGTTGATATCGGAATCGGTAATTAAGAGTTGGACAATATTGGAATATCGAATATCGGCAAAAAAGCCATTATCCGACATCTCTAGTATTATGCTCTGGGCCTGTTTGGCTGCCAATGGAACTGGTGCTTCAAATGGGACAACGAAAAAGGAGGATTACCTCCAAATTCTTTAGGACAACCTAAAATCATCAGCCTGGAGTTTGGGTCTTGGGCGCAGTTGGGTGTTCCAACAGGACAATGACCCCAAACAAACATTAAAAGTAGGAAAGGAATGGCTAAATCAGGCTAGAATTAAGGTTTTAGAATGGCCACGACTGTATATATCGGTATCGGTTGACATCGGAATCTGTAATTAAGAGTTGAACAATATCGGATATCGGCAAAAAAGCCATTATCGGACATCTCTACTCTCAACAAAACATTGATTGCAGTTATGTTTGTGTTAAAAATCAGCACTAATCGATACTACTGATATTTTTGGTACTAGTTTTCATTTGAATTTTACTCATCTATTTCAATGTTATTCATGTTGTCACAAAATGCTATTTTATTTGAATTGTGTATGTCACACTTTTGATTGATTGTCCATCCATTTTCTACCGCTTGTCCCTTTTGGGGTCGCGGGGGGGTGCTGGGGCCCATCTCAGCTGCATTCGGGCGGAAGGCGGGGTACATCCTGGAAAAGTCGCTACCTCATCCCAGGGCCAGCACTCACATTCACACGCTAGGGACCATTTTAGTGTTGCCAATCAAACTATTCCCAGGTGCATGTCTTTGGAGGTTGGGAGGAAACCAGAGTACCTGGAGGGAACCCACGCAGTTACGGGGAGAACATGGAAACTCCACACAGAAAGATCCCGAGCCCGGAATTGGACTCAGGACCTTCGTATTGAGAGGCACATGCACTTAATCCCTGTTCCACTGTGTTGCCCTCGATTGATTGTGTGAATGATTAACCAATTTTGTGGGTAATTTTTCTATTGAAAAAGAATGGACCATTTTTCAAACTTGCACAATTTCCACATTTCTCAACTGATTTGAAGCGTTTCAGCATTCACACACTCCACTCACCTCGGACAATCAAACTAACATTTTCCAAGTTCCCAAAAATTCCAGGAATTTTCAGAATTCACGGTTTTCCAAAGACTTTTTTTCACTTCTTCATGGAAATTTTTCACAATCCACATTTTTCAACCGTTTTTGAGCATTCCACCTTAAAAAACATTCTTCTTAATTGTGACAACAAAACTAAACAATGTATTTTCGCAAAGATTTCCGGTGTTCCCGAAATTTCAAAATACTCATTTAAATTCAAACTGTTAATACTTCAACCTTTTTCAACCCATCCATCCATTTTCTACCGCTTATTCCCTTTTGGGGTCGCTGGCGCCTATCTCAGCTACAATGGGGCGGAAGGCGGGTTACACCCTGAACAAGTCGCCACCTCATCGCAGGGCCAACACAGATAGACAGACCACAGTCACACTCACATTCACACACTAGGGCCAATTTAGTGTTGCCAATCAACCTATCCCCAGGTGCATGTCTTTGGAAGTGGGAGGAAGCCGGAGTACCCAGAAGGAACCCACGCAGTCACGGGGAGAACATGCAAACTCCACACAGAAAGATCCCGAGCCCGGGATTTGAACCCAGGACTGCAGGACCTTCATATTGTGAGGCAGACGCACTAACCCCTCTGCCACCGTGAAGCCCACCTTTTTCAACCGTTTTTAAAAATTCCAACACCAACCCATCCATCCATTTCCTACCACTTATTCCCTCCGGGGTCGCGGGGAGGCGCAGGAGCCTATCTCAGCTACAATCCGGCGGAAGGCGGGTTACACACACCCATCTCGGAAAATTGTTGTATTACCTATATTTTCAAAAATTCCCATTCAAATGAATGGATGTATTCATGGTTATACATTGTCCGAATTATAAAAACTTTATGCATTTTTTTTACTTAATTCCGACCTTTCAACCATCAACCCACAGTTTTCTACACAAACGTTGCAACGCAAAACATGTTTTCCTTTTCCCAAAATTCCTGGTTTTCCGGTCATTTTCTCCGATGACATATCCCACATTTATCATCCGATTTGAACCGCTCCAACATCCACACACTCCACTCACCCTGGATATTCAAGCCAGCATGTTTCACGGTTCCGAAAATTCCTTGCATTACCCGGAATTACCAGAAATGTTCTTCCATTGAAAATAAATAGGCAATATACAAACCTCTCCATATCCCACGTTTCTCAACCGATTATAACCGTTCCAACATCCACACTCTCCACTCGCCCTGGAAATTCAAGCATTTCAGTTCCGCTCACGTGTATCAGCGGTTTGGCGGCTCGCGCACATAGGGCATTCACAAATTCTAGTTTCAGATAATTTTATAATAGAAATTATTCCATCTGTTGTAACCTTATATCACCACCAAATAAACTCAATACAACATATTTATAAAAATAAGAATATTAGGGGAAAAAATACATAATTTTAAAGGTGCTCAGCTGTTTGCAACTTTCTCTCAGTTACATTTTTCAAACAAAAGTTTTAACAAATACATCACCAGCTAAAATGTGTTACCAACTGTAGTTTTATATCATTACGTGATATACAGTATACAGATTGTGTGTGTGTATGTGTATATATATATATATATATATATATATATATATATATATATATATATATATATAGCCTTAAAATACTTTGGAATGTTAGCACCCTATAGGCGTCTACGTCCATGTAGCAAACAGCCCATTTACTGGGGACTAGAGATGTCCGATAATATCGGACGATAAATGCTTTAAAATGAGATATCGGAAATTATCGCTATCGGTTTTAAAAAGTAAAATGTATGACTTTTTAAAACGCTGCTGTGTACACCAACGTAGGGAGAAGCACAGAGCGCCAATAAACCTTCAAGGCACTGCCTGTGCGTGCCGGCCCAATCACATAATACCTACGGCTTTTCACAAACACAAGTAAATGCAATGCATACTTGTCAACAGCCATACAGGTCACACTGAGGGTGGCCGTATAAACGACTTTAACACCGTTAGAAATATGCGCCACACTGAGAACCAGCACCAAACAAGAATGACGAACACAGTTCAGGAGAACATCCGCACCGTAACAACATAAACACAACAGAACAAATACCCAGAACCCCTTGTAGCACATACTCTTCTGGGACGCTACAATATACTATCCCCCCCAACCCCGCCTACCTAAATCTCCTCCAAATTCCAAGCTGCTGTTTTGAGGCATGTTAAAAAAAATAATGCACTTTGTGACTTCAATAATAAATATGGCAGTGTCATGTTGGCATTTTTTTCCATAACTTGAGTTGATTTTTTTGGGAAAACCTTGTTACATTGTTTAAAGCATCCAGCGGGGCATCACAACAAAATTAGGCAGAATAATGTGTTATTCCACGACAGAATATATCGGTAATTAAGATTTGGACAATATCGGCAAAAAAGCCATTATCGGACATCTCTACTGGGGACCCAATGATTTTTTCCCAGGACCCACTCAAATCACCACATCTTTGTCGTAGGGCCGCAGAGAGAACGGCGCTCCAGAGGGTCATAAAGACCGCCCAGAAGATCATCGGATGCCCCCTCCCCTCCCTGGCTGACCTGTACAGCTCCCACTGTCTCAGGAAAGCACAGAGTATCATGAAAGACCCATTCCACCCCGGGCACTGCCACCGAGAACTGCTACCCTCGGGCAGACACTATAGCAGGGGTAGGGAACCTATGGCTCTAGAGCCAGATGGGGCTCTTTTGATGGCTGCACCTGGCTCTCAGATAAATCTTAGATGACGTTGCTTAACACGATAAGTAATGAATAATTCCGCTGGTAATCACAGTGTCAAAATTAACGTTCAAAATACAAAACATTCTCATGTATTTTCATCCATCCATCCGGTTTCTACCGCACCTGTTTAAGCAGTCGCATTAATGGTGAGAAGTATTTTATTTATTTTTGGTTCCTTCAGAATAACAATGTTATTAAAAAAAATAAGAGACTTATTATACTGTAAAAATGTTGGTCTTTCTTAAAAATGCACGCATATAGTTGTATTCAGTGTTAAAAATTTTTTTTAAATGTATCGCTCTCACGGAAATACTTTTGAAAATATTTGGCTTGTATGGCTCTCTCAGTCAAAAAGGTTCCCGACCCCTGCACTATAGGGTGCTAAAAGCTGGCACAAATAGACTAAAAAACAGCTTTTACCCAAGAGCCATAGTAGCATTAAACAGGCACTGATTGAGCACAATATGTCCATCATGTCCTCATGTGTCATGTCTTTTATTTTTTTCGGACTATAATGTGCAATAATGTTATATGTATATGTGTATATATATATATATATATATTCATATGCATGTGTGTGGATATATATACATACGTATATATAGATACATCTCTTATTTCTATCATTGTTTACTATTTATATTACCATAATGTATATGCACCTTAGGGGATCTGCTCCAATTTCGTTGTTCTTTGAACCTGTTCACTGCAATAATGACAATAAAACTCTATTCTATTCTAGGGACTCACAACATTGAAAACAACCAACATCAACCAACATTCTGGCACATGTATAAGAAGCATTATGATCAGTCATGCAATGTGATATCAGTCATGTAATGACACTGTATGACTCGAATACAAAAAGCTGTGGGACGGGGATGTTTAATTGCGAGTTGCATTAGACCTCATATCACTGCGGTTATACGTATGAGGGCACAAGTGTGTTATCGTGTACGTTGTTTGATTGTTAATAATATTATTGTGGTATTTAGGAAATTTCATGCTGCTCCTAATTTTTTTTCTCTGCTACTAAAATGTTTCATTTAGGGGCACAGTCCTGCACTGTAATTTATTCTCAGTCCCTTAGCTGAAAGCTAGGAATTAATTGTATATCTCCATACAAAGTGCAGAGGCGTTCCCCTAAATTAACAATAATAACCTCTGTTGTGGCAAATAAACTATTTATTAGTATCCTCGGTTAGTGTTTTTCAACCTTTTCTGAGCCAAGCCACATTTTTTTTCATTGAAAAAATCTCGAAGCACACCACGAGCAGAAAACATTAAAAAATTAAACTCAGCATCCGATACAGTAAAAAGTTGTTCTCGCAGTTAATTGTTAGATATGAATTCAAACCATATCCCAGCATGCATCACTGTAGCTCTTGTCACAACCTGTTACATCACGCCGTGACTTATTTTGAGTTTTTTGGGTGTTTTTCTGTGTGTAGTGTTTTAGTTCTTGTCTTGCGCTCCTATTTTGTTGTTAATTGTCAAATCATGTACGGATGTACTTTGTGAACGTTGTCTGCTGATCCACACGCTGTAAGTCTTTGCTGTCGTCCAGCAATCTGTTTTTGTTTATTTTGCAACCCCTTCAGTTTTAGCTTCGCTTTGCATAGCCATCCCCAAGCTTCAATGCCTTTTGTTTATTTTGGTTTAAGCATTCGATACCTTTTTACTTGCACCCTGCCTCACGCTGTTGTCTGCATATTGTGATCACCACAAACCATGTTCCAGCAGGCATGCTAATAGCTATGCAAGCTGCTAAGACAGCTTAAACCTACATCAATAAATAAGTGCTTAGTAAACTTTAAATGAGACCAATGATGAATAAGGTATTTTCTGACAAACAAATGTGGTTACAATGTTGGATACTCATGTTAAACAACGCCAAAGTGTGAAATCATAAGGTTCATACATTTGGCCGTGAGCTTGCACAGAGTTTTGAATGCCTCTTTTAGCAAGGTTTAGTATGTTTTTTTTTTAAACAAAGGGGACTCTGTGGCATTGCCGATTGACAGATGTACATCTGTGGTCACTCTTGAACATATTGTGTCGGCAAGCCTCCTCCCCCACTGCTGAGTTGACGAGCTGAAACTGCTGCCGCTGAAATTTCTGTATATTCCTTCTCATTACATGTCTTTAAAATAAATACTGTAAAATGAATACTACCATATAGGGAAAATTAACAAGGATATTAATAAGAGTATTTGTGTCAGCATTGTCGGGATCAGAAGAAAACGACAAATATGGTGAGAGCGGATCAATTCATAAATTGGTGGTGTCGATAGTACCAAGGCTAGTATCAGTGTATGGCTGTTATAAGAGTGATTAGATCAATATTTTTATTTTATCCAAATCTTTTGTTTTTTTGTTCATGTTTACAAACTTTGAGAATGATTCTCTGGAAACAGGAGTACTGAGGGCAAAAACCATAGGATTTCAATGAGTAGATAGTAGTTTCTGCTTTTGTTTGGTGTACTTTTGACTTTGTTTTTGGTCAAACAACTGTATGGAATTCAAAGACAAAGGAACTAGTATAAATATTGTGTTGATATTGTTTGACTGTCAATTGCATTCACAGTAAATACATTGAAAAATGTAAATTTATATGTGATTGGTATTGGGCAATCTCACTCATGGATGATACGTATCGCAATTGGCAGCCCTACACCTGATTGAAACATCCCTAACATTTATTAGAAAATGATTATGCTTGGACTTAAATACTAGTCAAATTTTTCCAAAGCTGTATTGCGCCAATAAATTAAGGATTGTTGTATTTAATTAATTGCTTTGTTTTAAACATAAACAACTCTGATTAAGCTTGTAATGCAGTTATATAATGAGGTTAGAAAAATGTAATTTTTTTGTTTATACTAATTTAGGTGTCACAGCTTTAAAAAGGAGTCATTTTTATTTATTAGGATTTTTTGACAACTGATAAAAGATAATAGTGTATTATTGGGATGTATGGTATTCTGGGGTGTTAAAAGGAACAACAAAGCACAGTGTCAGAAAACTGTGAAATGTGGATTGGTGAACAGTTCAACCTCTACTTTATTATTATGCTGCAGGCTGAAGTGAGTACAACAAATTATAATTAAATTAATTAGCATTAATTTGTTCATCAGCAAGCTAGCAACTAAAATAAAGGTTTTTGCCCAAATATACGTCACACTTAAAAATAAAATGAAAAAAGAAAATATCTGCTCACCCCGCCTGAAAGTTTGACCACTCTGACTTTTTGCGGCACCTGCTGGCCTTCACTGTCAGCAAGCTTGGCCCGCTGCATTACAGTTCTTTTAGCCCCGGGTTTAAGTCCTTGAGCCTGGGGCTGACCAGGCCCAAATGGGGGAGTCAGGAGTAAACTCTGAAGGGGGACCTGAGCAAACTGGTTAGGAATGCCTGGTTTGTTTGCATTCTGCTGTCCGACTGGCTTTCTCTGCTGCTGCTGGAGGATTTGTGAGGGCTGTCTCCACTGCTGGTCTGGACATAGGTTGGGAGTCTGTGGTTGCTGGTTATTTCCCTTTAGCATTTGCAAGCGTGACTTGACGTCGGGACGATGCGTTTGCATAGGAGCCGCACCATTGGGGTTGCTATGATTAAGATTATTTCGCTGATTTAATGATTGCTGTGTACTTGGTCTCTGCTGTTGCAGCTGTCTTTGTTCCTGGGGCTGCTGTGGTTGTGTTAGCGGTACCGCTGGGTGCTGTATTAAGGGGGGTGCTGGTTGGTTTTGTTGAGATGGTTGAATCTGCGAAGGAGCCAGGCTTTGGGTTAGCGTTTGGGTGTTGATCCGCTCCAGGAGCTCCTTCTTCCTGACGCCGGCTTGCATCTGCCGTCTCAACTCCTTCTTTTTTAGGATCTCCTCCCTGAGGCGTTTCTGTTCCTCAATCTTCATACGGTACAGCCGGGTCTCCTCATCCTCATCCGGGTCCTGGGGTACAAAAAAAAAAACAGATAAAAGGTGTAGAAATTACCAATGGACTCCAGTCACAAGGGGGAGCATGACATTGAGAGTTTGAATGCCAGATGAAGTATTGATCTGGTCTTTGCAAAGAAAAGAAGCAACCATATGAGTAGGTTTTTGAATAAATTGTCTACCAATTTGTTTGACTGATTCTACAACTATTGGATGGAACGTGTATTTTCCTTGCTTTGAACGGCTGAGGAGGTCAGAAGGGGGAATTACGCTGTGAGTAAAGAAAGCTGACCTGTGGTGCTGTGCTGCTTGGGACTTCTTTGCAAACCACAGTCCTGCCTATGGCCCCAGGCTGTGAGGGAGTCTTGGCAATGACCTGGCCTCTTCCTCTGCCATTGCCAGGCACGGCGTGAGCATGTTGCACGGGACGCACCCCCTGTGTTGCCTTGGCAACAGGCCTGACGTTAGTGGGAAGGGAGCCGGTGGGGCGGGTGCTGTTCATGTTTGTGTTGCCAGGTGCTATGGGGAGCTCCCGAAGGTTGCTGTTGCGCTGAGGATGCATTTGCATTTGCTTGGAAACAGGTTTGTTCTGTAGAAAGGGTGGGGGAGAAAATTCAGTATTTCGGTTATTTTATTGAATAATACTGTTGTTATCGTAGAGCTATGATTCAGAGTCGATGGGCAATCACTGAGATCTGAGAGCATCTCACCATTCTTTGTCTATTGGACATGTTGCGCTGTTGGAGATTTTGAAGGCGGGGACTGCCCTGTCTCGGACTGCCATGCTGCGCATGAAAGAGATTCTGTCCGTGATGCAGCAATTGGGGAGGCTCGTTGAGATTTAGCTGTTGTGGCGGCTGCTGGTGTAGTAGCTCCTGCCTATGATGCTGTTGGTGGATGGACTGATGTGTGGGCAGGGGGTCCTGGTGGGGAGGCTGAGGGAGCGGGGGTCCGTGGATCAAGCCCTGAAATGCAGTATAATCTTTTTTAAAGCAGTAAAAAAGGGGGTTACACATTGACACTGTCTTTCTTTCAGCGCCTGTCTGTGTAAAATCACTAGAGGGCGCTCTTGTCTTCACCTCAAGACAAAACATGGGACTGCAAATTGGCAAGAGTCTTTCGCTATGCCTCACTAGCACTGAATATCATTACCGGAGTTGTTTATTCATGCAACCAGTACCCTGGTATAGCAATCACTGTTGCCTTCGCTTACATAAATAGGAGCAAAATCAATAAACATTACAAATCCACTGAACACCAAATTGTTGAACTGTTTTACTAGAAATGGAGAAGGAAATATTGGAAGAAAGATGCATACAGTTGTCAAGATAACTCCTACCATAGCAGACACGGACAAAGACTAAAAAGCAATTACACTCCTTTGTACCTGCATCCCAAACTGGGCCTGTGGTGGGGGGAAAATATTCCCCTGCTGAGCGAAGGGTTGACGAGGGCTCAGGAAGGGCCTGGGCTGGTTGGGAGGAGGTCCTTGTTGATTCAAGGCGACCATCCCCTGGTGACCTTGGGGAGAAGGGAGGCCCGGTCTTATCGGTTCCCTCGGAAACAGTCCTGGTAGGCCCTGGCCAGGCTGGCCAAATGCAGGACCTGGAAGGCCGAAGCTTATGTGTCCCTGACCGGGTATGTGCTGCTGCTGCTGCTGCTGCTGCTGATGCAGATTGGTGTTCATCAGCGGGTTGGGGCCCAGGTGATCAAATAAGTGCTGCCCGGGAAAGCGTGCTGGATCGGTGTGTTCTGGAGCCGCATGACGAGGAAAAAAACAACAACACAGGGATGTCAGTTTCTAACCTTCAGTAACTCCCTGCAGGTATATGTCTGTGTGAGGGCAAAAATAAAGCTAGAAATAGAATAAAGTTGATGGTTAACAACCACTGCATTATGTTAGGCATAAAAAAAAATATTACATATATTCATTTCCATAAACCCATTCAAATTAATATTTTTACACAATTTAACATTTTTTATTTACAATGAGTTAGTCTCATGTGAAGTGAATGGAAGAGGCCCAAAAGGCAGATGTAATGTGTGCAATATAAAGGCCCTCTCATATTTCACAATCTCACACTAATTCAACCAATCCCAATTTTGTCCAATGCCCGCAACTTTCACGCCAAATCAAAACTTGTGTTTATTTTCTAAGTGTAGACAAAGCAGGGCCAACAACGAATGACAATAGATCAACTCTTTATTGCTCAAACGGCACAATTGTTCCTTTTCACGTAGCGCAGACCTACTTCCTGTTCCCGTCTACAGGGCTAAGCCTTCGTGGTAATGTAGTATATAAACATTTAGCAACACACCTCCCAGTTTACATGTATTCATACAGTACAGGCTGAACGTTTGGACGCACCTTCTCCTCATTCAATGCGTTTTCTTTATTTTCATGACTATTTACATTGTAGATTGTCACTGAAGGCATCAAAACTATGAATGAACACGTGAAGTTATGTACTTAACACAAAAAGGTGAAATAACTGATAACATGTATGACATTCCATTATGAAGCAACTAGAATATAAAACAAGATTTAAGTTATTTCACCTTTTTGTGTTAAGTATGTAACTCCACATGTGTTCATTCATAGTTTTGATGCCTTCAGTGACAATCTACAATGTAAATAGTCATGAAAATAAAGGAAAAAAAAGGTGAAATAACTGAATACATATATTCTATTCTATTTTGAAGAAACTTTAATTAAAAACATGATTTCAGATATTTCACCTTTTTTTGTTAAGTATATAACTCCACATGTGTTCATTCATAGTTTTGATGCCTTCAGTGACAATCTACAATGGTAACAGTCATGAAAACAAATAAAACACATAGAATGAGAAGGTGTGTTCAAACGTTTGGCCTGTACTGTATTTTTTATTTTTTTATGGAGGCTACAACAATTGAAAACAGATTATAATTTGCAATGCTAGCAGAGAAGCAGTATTTACATGAGATATGTTGAAGGGTAATGATAATCTCTCATGGTCTCTTATTTACCAACAAAAACTTTAACGTGTCGGAGTAAATGCGTTTAAACCAGAATAAAAGTTTAGTACACTTTACAATTGTGGAACATACACGGAAAATGTGTTCAACCTGTGGACTACAGAGCAGACAGTGGAAAAAAGGAAGCCTTTGGTGGTGTTTCTTTCTATGATTACATGTACCGGTAATCATTACAACTACTAGTTATGATTGATTAAAACACAACAGTGATTTGACAATGAGCTCCGAGGATGTTTTTATTGCAATCTCTAACTACTTCAAAGTTTGTGGGCTATAAAACATCCAAAATGCATTTGTCTACCCATGTTTGTTGAATTCCTGAGCTTCTTGAGGTTAAGGTTTCGGTAACAAATCCATAAAAATCGCCAGATGATTCAAAGTTAATGAAAATTAAAAAAAATCCCCGTCACATTTCAAAAAGAGTACCAAATCGTTGAGGTACTGAAAGGCGGGAGAGTATTGTTACCTCACCTCCAATAAAGAGGGGCTCTCTGTCCTGAGGGCCTTGATGAGACTGATTCCTGAAGGGCTCCATGAGATGAGGCGGGCGCTGAGTCTGACCAAAATTATTTGGCATGTGCTGGTGGAAGTCTCCCGGCCCCTTGGAAAGGAACACATTCAGGACAATATAACAAACTGGATGATCACAAAGAAAATGAGCTATTGCGAAATACATAGTAGAACATTAGTATGGATGCTAATATTCATGACAGCAATCGGTGTGAACTTGAGAGCTAATCAATATTAATAATAGTTGGGCTTTGCAGATAAACCTTCTAAAAGTCGAGGCTAATGTGGCAAGAGGCTTTAGCATCTATCTTCCTTGAAAAAATCTGAGAATAACCTTTTAATCCCTCACTGGTATTCAATTACCTCTCATAACTGTCTTCATTGTTCTTTCAAAAATTAATCTGTTGAAGAATGTACCTGCTATTCAACATGTGGCAAGACCACAAACGGGATGCTCGCCTCCTCCAGGCCTATTGTGAATTACTTAAGATGCTATCGAGGCTTAATCCACCTTTATTCCACCGCCGCATGGCCGTGTTTAGGGAGGCGTTAGGAAGCTCAGAGGCACCACGAGTCCCCAAAACTTGCTTAACAGAAAGTTAATCAAAGGGGCTTAAGAAAAACAGGGGGATCACTCTGGGAGAGCTGTCAAAGTATTTGAAAAGGTCAGGCAGGCAGGTTTTCACAATGCAGCAGCTCACTAATAGCGGGGCTCATCCTCTCCATTCTAATCCTTCACAAACCAGCTATTGGCTGTTCAATCCGCCTGTGATACTAACGGATAACCAAGACTAATCAGAATCAGAGATTTTAACATATGCAAGGGAGAATGAAAATGTGGTTTGAACACTATTCTGACTCCTTTTACAGACACAAATTGTCTGTGGAAAGAATAAAAAGTAGATGTTGGCATAGTTCAAGAATTTGTTTTAACAATCTGCAGTAACAGCTATTCCACTTCGGGGAAATTTGATGATACATTTCAAATTCAGTGGAATATAATTAATTGTGGAGTCTATGACACCCATTCCTTAATTTAGGCCTTCTACAATTGTATGTGATTATAAATGGTGTCCTTGGCAGCCGCAGAAGAAATGCGATTGGCAGCCGGAAAATTTCAATGGTGTGCTCTTCATCAAACCGCTTTCTGTAAACCATGGCAACGCTACCAACAATGCCAGATTAGAAAATGAGAACAGCTTCAATACTACACAAACACAGAGCAGTGGGGGAATGCAAAAGAATGAGGTGGTTGGACAGGAAGTAAATAAAAAAGTATCATACATATTGATTAATATAGGTTGGGGTGTAAAATTGTCTCCTAGTGCTTTGCGATATGAACACCAATATTTATCCCGATAACCATTTTTATCAGTTCATATAGTTTTTTTTCTCAAAATTATATACCGTATTTAACAGAGTATAAGTTGCCCCGGAGTATAAGTCGCACCTGCCGAAAATGCATGATAAAGAAGGAAAAAAACATATATAAGTCGCACTGGAGTATAAGTCGCATTTTTGGGGGAAATTTATTTGATAAAACCCAACACCAAGAATAGACATTTGAAAGGCAATTTTAAATAAATAAATAAAGAATAGTGAACAACAGACTGAATAAGTGTACGTTATATGAGTGGTCCCCAACCTTTTTGTAGCTGCGGACCGGTCAACGCTTGATATTTTGTCCCGCGGCCCGGCCGTAGCGGGGGTGATTTTATTTTTTTGTTTGTTTTTTTGTCATGAAAAAGGGTGTTTTTTTGGATTGGTACACTAATTGTAAGTGTATCTTGTGTTTTTTTTATGTTGATTTAATTAGAAATAATAATAATAATAATAATAATAAATTATTCTGCGTCCCGGTACCAATTGAGCCCGGTGGTTGGGGACCACTGCGTTATATGAGGCATAAAAAACCAACTGAGAAGGTATGTTAACGTAACATATTATGGTAAGAGTCATTCAAATAACTATAAGATATCGAACATGCTATACCTTTACCAAAAAATCTGTCACTCCTAATCGCTAAATCCCATGAAATCTTATACGTCTAGTCTCTTACGTGAATGAGTTAAATAATACTATTTGATATTTTACGGTAATGTGTTAATAATTTCACACATAAGTCGCTCCTGAGTATAAGTCGCAACCCTGGCCAAACTATGAAAAAAACTGCGACTTGTAGTCCGAAAAATACGGTATACACAGACATAAATTGGGTTTCATTTTGGACTTTCTATTTTCCTCATATTTATAGAACACGTTATACAGAAAGAGGACATGACCATTAACAACAATAACAAGTATTTGTAGTGTCAACACTTTTTTTTCCACAGTGTAAACTTGGGTCATGTCTACACGTATGAATTTAGAGATGGAATAGGTCATTTCTCATTGTCTGTGGGACTGCTTGTCATAGACCAGGCCAGGGGATTCCAAAATGCGGCCCGAGTGCCATTTACGGCCTCTGAGTTTGTTTTTTATTGTCCTGCAACACATTTTACAGTATAAAAAACAACATGTTTTCGGATCACAACATAAAATGGGACTTGACAACCAAAATGGTCGACCACCTGTGGTTCTTGCTGTTTGTGCTTTTTGACGATTTCTGTGCGTCCTGTCGTGATGAACATTTGTATGAATTTCTTGCAAGATTATGGTAAGCCTTCAAAGGAATACTAACAATATTAGCAAATAAGATCCCATTGGGGTTAAATCAGATATTACACTAATTTTATTTGTTACCTAACATAATGTTTTGTAGTTGGTTTTGCATATTTGTTTATTATTTTCATTATTATTATTATTATTTTTTTATGCACAAAATGTATCCAAGTGGTCCCTCCTAAGCATCCTTCAATGGTTCTGTACTTGGCCCTGCTGGAAAGTTTGGAAGAAGAAAAACCTTTGGACAACGAATCCGTTAGGCTCGTTTGGTGTGTCACTATGTTTTTTTTTTTGTACTTTTAGTATTTTGTTGAATTTTAACACCGTCTCTTTACTGTTTGTTTTTCATACTGTGCTTGTGAAGTGATAGAAAGAACGACTTGTTGGTGGCATGTGTAGCAGATTAGCCTACCTTTGCTTGGTCTGTGTCTGACTTTTTAAAACCAAACAAAGGAGTTCCATTTTACTCTTTTTGGCACCAATTCTTATTTGGGTTTTGTTGGTTTAGCTTCCATTGTGCTCTACCTCTGTGCAGCCCGGCTCCCGGCGACTTTTGCCATAAAGTTATTTTAAGTGATAAAAAATGCTAACACAAAGCAGCAGAGTTGCTCTCATTTCATTAGCTGCAGCCCATATGAAAAATTGCAATAGAAACAATCTGAATTATATCATATGACTGTATATATCTTGGATTTTATCGACGTCACGTCCGGCTCACGACCCGCCCATTAGGTACACGTGGTGGTCAACCTTGCTCCGTTCTTAATGGGTACTAGGCGCCATTTGGCCTTTTTCGAAGAAAAATTGCCCTATGCTTGTGTTGTTTTACCCTGTATGAATTGTATAAATCGAGAAAAGTATAAACGTTTCTTTAAAGTTCCTCGAGAGGTAATTAAAAAGGACGGAAGAGTGCAAGATTTTATGAAACAAAGAGGAGAAAAAGCATGCAGCTCAAACTCCAGTCCAAGGGAGCAAAGTCGAAGAACGCATGAATTTGCAGTGATAACTTCAATAAAGGTTTGTTTGATATACTTTTAACATTTATTAATTCCCCTTTTAAGGATTACATTTATATTATTTGTATTAAACACACGTTTGCTATAAGTGTTTCGGAAAGCACCAACTCGGCGGGTATAAAAGAAAGCAAATGTGAACAAAACCTATAGGAGTTGAGTTTTTTGATTGATTGATTAAAACTTTTATTAGTAGATTGCACAGTTCAGGACATATTCCGTACAATTGACCACTAAATGGTAACACCTGAATAAGTTTTTCAACTTGTTTAAGTCGGGGTCCACGTTAATCAATTCATAGAGTTTTTACCAAAGGCAGCAATCACAAAAAAATATATCAGCACATACATAATGTTGACATCTATGGTTATAATTTGATAAACACGGGGAAAAACACGCTTCTCGTAAATGGCGCCTGCAACAACAACAAACATGGCAGTAGACCCGAAGTTAAATCCTCAAACGCAACCTTATCCGAGCAAAAACGATGCATATTAATTAGGGATGTCCGATAATATCGGAGTGCCGATATTATCGGCCGATAAATGCTTTAAAATGTAATATCGTAAAATTTCTTGATTATCTGTATCGGTTTCAATATGTAAAACTCTTTAAAACGCCGCTGAGCACACGGACGTAGGGAAAGGTACAGAGTGCAAATAATCCTTAAAGGTATTGCCTTTGCGTACCAGCCCAGTCACATGATATCTACAACTCCTCACACGCACATGTTAATGCAAGGCATACTTGGTCAACAGCCATACAGGTCACACTGAGGGTGGCCGTACAAACAACTTTAACACTGTTACAAATATGAGCCACACTGTTAATCCACACCAAACAAGAAAGACAAACACATTTCGGGAGAACATCTGCACCGAAGTGGCTGGGGAGAGGGAAGTATGGGCTTCCCTGCTTAGGCTGCTGCACCCGCGACCTGACCTCGGATAAGCGGAAGAAGATGGATGGATGGCATCCGCACCGTAACACAACATAAACCACACAGAACAAACACCCAGAATCCCTTGCAGTACTAACTCTTCCGGGACGCTACAATATACACTCCCGCTATCCCCTAACCCCCCACCTCAACCTCCTCATAGTCTCTCTCATGTCCCAAATTCCAAGCTGCTGTTTTGAGGCATGTTAAAAAAAAAATAATGCACTTGGTGACGTCAATAATAAATATGGCAGTGCCATGTCGGCATTTTTTTCCATAACTTGAGTTGATTTATTTTAGAAAACCTTGTTACATTATTCAATGCGTCCAACGGGGCATCACAACAAAATTAGGTATAATAATGTGTTAATTCCACGACTGTATACATCGGTATCTGTTGATATTGGTATCGGTAATTAAGAGTTGGAGAATATCGGAATATCGGATATTGGTAAAAAGCCAATATCGGACATCTCTAATATTAATCCAAGAAGTTGTGATACCAATTTCCATGACCCAGCCACACACAAAGAAGTTGTAGACCTCCATGATTTTCCATCAGTTTTGTCGTGTAGAATGATGTCTGGAGCACAATAGTTCCATTTGTCTGGGAAGGCGACCGACATAATTTTTGGTATCACTCTACAAACCTTTTTTCAATAAAGTATAGGGATAGATACTATTGCACAGTTTGCATTTTTGCTCGTATCTGAAGACTTTAGCCTCTTTTTTATTCCGATAGTTCGCACCCGGCTTGCTGTACAACAGCCATCTTGCCTGGGTTGACCACCACTGGTTTTCACTTCCAAGAAGAAGTCAGGTGTCGGAATAGCAATATCGCACAGCACCCTTCTAATAAAATGCCATTTCAAAAGTGACTTGTAGAAACAACAAGCGTGACTTCATTCCTGGAAATCATTCTTTCACGACTCAAGGGCAATATTTTTCCTCCTAGGAAAAATAAACACTTTAACAGCATTTCTGTCATCCTTTGCTTGGATCACTTGATAGTGATAAAAAGAGACTTTGGAAATGAAAGACTTAAGATTCCCTTTCTCTGGAGTCAATTTCCGCTTTGGAGTACAAAATGGCGCGAGGCCAATCCTCATCTCCATGAAAATACCAGCATGTTTCCTTAACTCAACTACCACTCAAAACAGTCTCCACGCCTTTTGGGACACGCACACTTCTCGACGGAACATTGCAACTGGTAGTGTAACCGGACTTCACAATTCCATTATGTGTCGAGATGAGCCCCAGCCCATCCATGACCAGCTGCTAACCGCAGCCGCGACCGTCTAAAAGCCTCTATCGCGCCTCTCCAGTTGTGCAGCGCAGCTCGTATCAGTGCTTACAAATTGGCTTGAACAGTGTTTGGGCCGCGGCGGGCGGTCTAATTGCTTTAATGATACTTGCTTTTCACACAAGAAAGGTCGCGAGCCACTAGTGTGTAGTCGGAGGAGTGGGTGTGAGGCAAACTGAAGGCAGAGGAGGAGCTGCTACTCACCGGGAACCTTTGAGGACCCACAGCAGGTCTAGGCTGGCTCGGAGCAGGAGGCATCAAGGGCACTGCAATGAAAGAGAGGTGGGGGGAGGCAATGAAGAGGGGGGTGTAGCGGGGGATGGGGAGGAAAAATTAACATGAGGGGCAATAGGCAGGGAGAGGGTGGTACGAGGAGAGGAGCGTTAGAAAATGCCATTTGAAAGCATTTGACACACAATGCAAACAGTTGAAGACAATGTTCATGTAATATCAGCAGGGGTGGACTTGACTGGCCATCGGGAGTCAGGCAGATCAATAATGGACCTTGCTTATTTATTAATTGCTGCACTTTGCCTTGGTAACAACAACACTGAGTCTCCCCGGCTGGCCTGGGGACATGCTGCTGCAGACACAAGGTGACGATTGATTGGCCCAGTCAGTGACTTGTCTGTCAAGACTACCAAGCCCAGGTGTCCTATATGAGAAGCTACAGAGGCCCAGGAATCCTGCCCACCCATCCAATCATCTCTAATGATGATGGGAAGTCGATGAGAGGGGTGAGGATAGGGTGGTAAAGGAAACAACAACACTACAGTAGTATAGGAACAAGAAAATGGAGAATGCAAGAAAAAATGAAAAAGGGGTGTAAAGAAATTAAAAGATAAGAAAAAGTCAAGCTACAAAAGCAGGAAAATGTGATTTGCTCACAGCTTGTAAAGGAACTGATACTGTGGTAAGCAGTAGGGGTGTCAGCAAAAATAGATTGACATCAAAATCGTAATTGTTATGTATTATGAGTCTATATCAATCCCAAATGTGTAATAATTACTTTCAGGCTATTTCTTCAAGTTTATTCAGTGTGTGTACTGTTTGTGATCTAGAGGCCTGCGTAATGTATTATTCCAGCAAAGTGTGCAGCTTGGTGCGCTGATAATGTTAGGTAGCAATCTTCTGCATTAAAAAAAAAAAAAAATATATATATATATATATATAGATATAGATATATACAGTATATATACATATATATGCATATATATATATATATAATAATATATATGTATATATATATATACACATACATATGCATATATATATGTATATATATATATACATATATATATATATATATATATATATATATACATACATACATACACACACGAACATGTATTCCCCATCAACACAATATCATGTACATTATTATGTATTACATTTAACCTTGATGGCCAAAATAGGATATGTATTGTACTTACCATTCTTACTAAGTGTGTCACATTACCACTAAAAGTAGCAGAAGTGTGCGTGTGTGTGAGTGTGTGTGTGTGAGATTCGGGATGTAACCATAAATAGTAATAATGGTAACCGTGGTAAAATTCCCGACGGTTAGTCCATCCATCCATTTTCTACCACTTGTTCCTGGACCCTATCTCAGGCGGGGTACACCCTGGACATGTCGCCACCTCATCGCAGGGCCCTCGACCGTTTGTATTAGTTTTAAATCAAAATGATCAAAATAACGTGATTAATAACTACACTTTGAGAAACTCACTGACTGACTGGCGATAACTTGCTATGTTAAATGCTAACATGAAAACAAGAAACAATTATGTCTTACCCATTAAGAAACGACATACCCCATTCTAAACTTACACAAATCACATTAATATCCAAGGACCCAAGCTATTCAATTGTGCACACTGAACCTACAAGCTGTATTCTTGTAGGACATATTGATCGATACATACTCGGAAGAATATGACACGGGGGTGAACAGAGTACGACGCCGCAAGGCTCGCCAGAACACTTATCAATGAAGCATAAAAAACACATGAAAAAGAGTGGGCTTTCTAACAGTGGGTCTATTTATTTTGGTTATTAAAAAAAATACAAATTAAAGATTTCAGTGTGTGTACAATGACTTTTTGAGCACAACGACCAATACCGCAAGAATGATAACTGTGATAATTTTGGTCACAATGACGGTGATATGAAATTTTCATATCGTTAGATCCCTCAAGTCAATTAATCCCATCCGGCCTGCGATCTAAAGTGTTCTTTGAATTTTGTCCCCCTCTGTGATTGAGTTGGACACCCCTGTCATAAAGTAATCTCAGTACCGTATTTTCCAGACCATAGGGCGCACCAGATTATAAGGCGCACTGCCGATGAATGGTCTATTTTCGATCCTTTTGCATATATAAAGCGCACTGGATTACAGGGCGCATTAAAGGAGTCATATTTTTTTTCTTTTCTATATGGAAAACAGTTTTTTGTGGTCTACATAACATGTAATGGTGGTTATTTTGCCGAAATGTTGCATACATTAGGTTTTATAGATCATCTTCAAGCAGCTTTCTGACAGTTTCTTCAGGATGCGCGGTTTCGTGGGCGGTCTTATTTAAGTGGCTCACCTTCGACAGTCTTCTCCTCATCATCTTTGTTGTAGCGGTGTAGCGTGCAAGGATGGGAGTGGAAGAAGTGCCAAAAAATGGAGCTGATTTAATGACATTCAGACTTTA